>NC_134703.1:177429916-177539916 GCF_043290135.1 Rhipicephalus microplus
ACAGCCGATCGCGCTAGCCAATTGCGTCACGGAGACAGTCATGCTCCACTCTCACCATGGTCAGAACATTTCTCCAAAGGTATCAGCGCAAAGAAAAAAAAGCGACACACCACTCTAGGCAGGGCTCGAACCTCCAAACTTTTTGGTTAACAGCCGATAGTGCTAGCCAAATGCGCCACGTAGACAGTCGTGCTCTACTCTCAACACCATCAGAACATTTCTGCATAGCTGTCAGCGCAAAGAAAAAAGAGACACACCGCTCTCGGGAGGGCTCGAACCTCCAACGTTTTGGTTCACAGCCGAACGCGCTGGCCAATTGCGCCATAGAGATATTCGTGCTCCACTCTCACCACCGTCAGAAACTTTCTACAAAGCTATCAGCGCAAAGAAAAAAAGAGACACACCGCTCTCGGGAGGGCTTGAACCTCCAACCTTTTGGTTAACAGCTGATCGCGCTAGCCGATTGCGCCACGGAGATAGTCGTGCTCCACTCTCAACACCATCAGAACATTTCTCCAAAGCTATCAGCGCAAAGAATGAAGCAACACACCACTCATGGGAGGGCTCGAACCTCCGACCTTTTGGTTAACAGCTGATCGCGCTATCCAATTGCGCCACGGAGACAGTCGTGCTCATCTCTCACCACGGTCAGAACGTTTCTACAAAGCTATCAGCGCAAAGAAAAAAAGCGACACAGTGCTCCTGGGAGGGCTCGAACCTCCAACCTTTCAGTTAACCGTTGATCGCGCTAGCCAATTCTTCCAAGGAAACAGTCGTGCTCCACTCTCACCACCGTCAGAACATTTCTCCAAAGCTATCAGCGCAAAGAAAAAAAGAGACACACCGCTCTTGGGAGGGCTCGAACCTCCAACCTTTTGGTTACCAGCCGAACGCGCTAGGCAATTCCGTCTCGGAGATAGTCGTGTTCCACTCTCACCACCGTCAGAACATTTCTTCATAGCTGTCAGCGCAAAGAAAAAAGAGACACACTGCTCTCGGGAGGGCTCCAACCTCCAGCCTTTCGGTTAACAGCCGATCGCGCTAGCCAATTGCGTCATGGAGACAGTCATGCTTGACTCTCACTATGGTCAGAACATTTCTCCAAAGCTATCAGCGTGAAGAAAAGAAAGAGACACACCGCTCTTGGGAGGGCTCGAACCACCAACGTTTTGGTTAACAGCCGAACGTGCTAGCCGATTGCGCCACGGAGATATTCGTGCTCAACACTCACCACCATCAAACATATCTCCAAATCTATCAGCGCAAACAAAAAAAGCGACACACCGCTCATGGGAGGGCTCGAACCTCCAACGTTTTGGTTCACAGCCGAACGCGCTGGCCAATTGCGCCATAGAGATATTCGTGCTCCACTCTCACCACCGTCAGAAACTTTCTACAAAGCTATCAGCGCAAAGAAAAAAAGAGACACACCGCTCTCGGGAGGGCTTGAACCTCCAACCTTTTGGTTAACAGCTGATCGCGCTAGCCGATTGCGCCACGGAGATAGTCGTGCTCCACTCTCACCACCGCCAGAACATTTCTCCAAAGCTATCAGCGCAAAGAATGAAGCAACACACCACTCATGGGAGGGCTCGAACCTCCGACCTTTTGGTTAACAGCTGATCGCGCTATCCAATTGCGCCACGGAGACAGTCGTGCTCATCTCTCACCACGGTCAGAACGTTTCTACAAAGCTATCAGCGCAAAGAAAAAAAGCGACACAGTGCTCCTGGGAGGGCTCGAACCTCCAACCTTTCAGTTAACCGTTGATCGCGCTAGCCAATTCTTCCAAGGAAACAGTCGTGCTCCACTCTCACCACCGTCAGAACATTTCTCCAAAGCTATCAGCGCAAAGAAAAAAAGAGACACACCGCTCTCCGGAAGGCTCGAACCTCTAAAATTTTGGTTAACAGCCGAATGCGCTAGCCACTTGCGTCACGAAGATAGTCGTGTTCCATTCTCACCACCGTCAGAACATTTCTCCATAGCTGTCAGCGCAAAGAACAAAGAGACACACTGCTCTCGGGAGGGCTCGAACGTCCAACCCTTTGGTTAACAGCTGAACGCGCGAGCCAATTGCGCCAAGGAGGTAGTCGTGCTCTACTCTCACCACCGTCAGAACATTTCTCCAAAGCTATCAGCGCAAAGAAAAAAAGCGACACACTGCTCCTGGGAGGGCTCGAACCTCCAACCTTTCAGTTAACAGTTGATCGCGCTAGCCAATTCTGCCATGCATACAGTCGTGCTCCACTCTCACCACCGTCAGAACATTTCTCCAAAGCTATCAGCGCGAAAAAAGAACGACACACCGTTCCCGGCAGGGCTCGAACCTTCAACCTTTCGGTTCACCGCCGATCGCGCTAGCCAATTGCGTCATGGAGACAGTCATGCTCCACTCTCACTATGGTCAGAACATTTCTCCAAAGGTATCAGCGCAAAGAAAAAAAAGCGACACATCACTCATGGCAGGGCTCGAACCTCCAAACTTTTGGTTAACAGCCGATCGTGCTAGCCAAATGCGCCACGTAGACAGTCGTGCTCTACTCTCACCACCGTCAGAACATTTCTCCATAGCTGTCAGCGCAAAGGAAAAAGAGACGCACCGCTCTCGGGAGGGCTCGAACCTCCAACCTTTTGGTTAACAGCTTAACGCGCTAGCCAATTGCGTCACGGAGATAGTCGTGTTCCACTCTCACCACCCTCAGAACATTTCTCCAAAGCTATCAGCGCAAAGAAAAAAAGAGACACACCGCTCTTGGGAGGGCTCGAAGCTCCAAACTTTTGGTTACCAGCCGATCGCGCTAGCCAATTGCGCCACGGAGATAGTCGTGCTCCACTCTCACCACCGTCAGAACATTTCTCCAAAGCTATCAGCGCAAAGAAAAAAAAGAGACACACCGCTCTCTGGAGGGCTCGAACCTCTAAAATTTTGTTAACAGGCGAACGCGCTAGCCTATTGCGTCACGGAGATAGTCGTGTTTCACTCTCACCACCGTCTGAACATTTCTCCATAGCTGTCAACGCAAAGAACAAAGAGACACACTGCTCTCGGGAGGGCTCGAACCTCCAACCCTTTGGATAACAGCTGAACGCGCTAGCCAAATGCGCCAAGAAGGTAGTCATGCTCTACTCTCACCACCGTCAGAACATTTCTCCAAAGCTATCAGCGCAAAGAAAAAAAGCGACACACTGCTCCCGGGAGGGCTCGAACCTCCAACCTTTCAGTTAACAGTTGATCGCGCTAGCCAATTCTGCCTTGCATACAGTCGTGCTCCACTCTCACCACCGTCAGAACATTTCTCCAAAGCAATCAGTGCGAAAAAAGAACGACACACCGTTCCCGGCAGGGCTCGAACCTTCAACCTTTCGGTTAACCGCCGATCGCGCTAGCCAATTGCGTCACGGAGACAGTCATGCTCCACTCTCACTATGGTCAGAACATTTCTCCAAAGGTATCAGCGCAAAGAAAAAAAGCGACACATCTCTCATGGCAGGGCTCGAACCTCCAAAGTTTTGGTTACCAGCCGATCGCGCTAGCCAATTGCGCCACGGAGATAGTCGTGCTCCACTCTCACCACCGTCAGAACATTTCTACAAAGCTATCAGCGCAAAGAAAAAAAGCGACACACTGCTCCCGGGAGGGCTCGAAGCTCCAATATTTCAGTTAACCGTTGATCGTGCTAGCCAATTCTTCCAAGGAAACAGTCGTGCTCCACTCTCACCACCGTCAGAAAATTTCTCCAAAGCTATCAGCGCAAAGAAAAAAAAGAGACACCACTCTCCGGAGGGCTCGAACCTCCAAACTTTTGGTTAACAGCCGAACGCGCTAGGCAATTGCGTCACGGAGATAGTCGTGTTCCACTCTCACCACCGTCAGAACATTTCTCCATAGCTGGGAGCACAAAAAAAGAGACACACTGCTCTCGGGAGGGCTCGAACCTCCAAAATTTTGGTTAACAGCTGAACACGCTAGCCAATTGCGCCAAGGAGGTAGTCGTGCTCTACTTTCACCACGGTCAGAACATTTCTGCAAAGCTATCAGCGCAAATAAAAAAAAACGACACACTGCTCCCGGGAGGGCTCGAACCTCCAAACTTTCGGTTAACAGCCGATCGCGCTAGCCATTAGCGCCACGGAGACAGTCGTGCTCCACTGTCACCACGGTCAGAACATTTCTTCAAAGCTATGAGCGCGAAGAAAAAAAGAGACACACCGCTCTCGGGAGGGCTCGAACCTCCAACGTTTTGTTTAACAGCTGAACACGCTAGCCAATTGCGCCAAGGAGGTAGTCGTGCTCTACTCTCACCACCGTCAGAACATTTCTCCAAAGCTATCACCGCAAAGAAAAAAAGCGACACACTGATCCCGGGAGGGCTCGAACCTTGAACCTTTCAGTTAACAATTGACCGCGCTAGCCAATTTTTCCAAGGAAACAGTCGTGCTCCAATCTCACCACCGTCAGAACATTTCTTCAAAGCTATCAGCGCAAAGAAAAAAAAAGAGACACACCGCTCTCCTGAGGGCTCGAACCTCCAATTTTTTGGTTAACAGCCGAACGCGCTAGGCAATTCCGTCACGGAGATAGTCGTGTTCCACTCTCACCACCGTCAGAACATTTCTTCATAGCTGTCAGCGCAAAGAAAAAAGAGACACACTGCTCTCGGGAGGGCTCCAACCTCCAGCCTTTCGGTTAACAGCCGATCGCGCTAGCCAATTGCGTCACGGAGACAGTCATGCTTCACTCTCACCATGGTCAGAACATTTCTCTAAAGGTATCAGCGCAAAGAAAGAAAAGCGACACACCACTCTAGGCAGGGCTCGAACCTCCAAACTTTTTGGTTAACAGCCGATCGTGCTAGCCAAATGCGCCACGTAGACAGTCGTGCTCTACTCTCAACACCATCAGAACATTTCTCCATAGCTGTCAGCGCAAAGAAAAAAGAGACACACCGCTCTCGGGAGGGCTCGAACCTCCAACTTTTTGGTTAACTGCTGAACGCGCTAGCCAATTGCGCCAAGGAGATAAACGTGCTCTACTCTCACCACCGTCAGAACATTTCTCCAAAGCTACCAGCGCAAATAAAAAAAACGACACACCGTTCCCGGGAGGGCTCGAACCTCCAACCTTTCGGTTAACAGCCGATCGCGCTAACCAATAGCGCCACGGAGACAGTCGTGCTCCACTGTCACCACGGTCAGAACATTTCTCCAAAGCTATCAGCGTGAAGAAAAAAAAGAGACACACCGCTCTTGGGAGGGCTCGAACCTCCAACGTTTTGGTTAACAGCCGGACGTGCTAGCCGATTGCGCCACGGAGATATTCGTGCTCAACACTCACCACCATCAGAACATATCTCCAAATCTATCAGCGCAAAGAAAAAAAGCGATACACCGCTCATGGGAGGGCTCGAACCTCCAACGTTTTGGTTCACAGCCGAACGCGCTGGCCAATTGCGCCACGGAGACAGTTGTGCTCATCACTCACCACGATCAGAACATTTCTCCAAAGCTATCAGCGCAAAGAAAAAAAGAGACACGCCGCTCTCGGGAGGGCTCGAACCTATAACCTTTTGGTTCACAGCTGAACGCGCTAGCCAATTGCGCCAAGGAGATAGTCGTGCTCTACTCTCACCACAGTCAGAACATTTCTCCAAAACTACCAGCGCAAATAAAAAAAAACGACACACCGTTCCCGCGAGGGCTTGAACCTCCAACCATTCGGTTAACAGCCGATCGCGCTAACCAATAGCGCCACGGAGACAGTCGTGCTCATCACTCACCACGGTCAGAACATTTCTCCAAAGCTATAAGCGCAAATAAAAAAACGACACACCGTTCCCGGGAGGGCTCGAACCTCCAACCTTTCGTTTAACAGCCGATCGCTCTAGCCAATTGCGTCACGGAGACAGTCATGCTCCACTCTCACCATGGTCAGAACATTTCTCCAAAGGTATCAGCGCAAAGAAAAAAAAGCGACACACCACTCTAGGCAGGGCTCGAACCTCCAAACTTTTCGTTAACAGCCGATCGTGCTAGCCAATTGCGCCACGTAGACAGTCGTGCTCTACTCTCACCACCGTCAGAACATTTCTTCATAGCTGTCAGTGCAAAGAAAAAATAGACACACCGCTTTCGGGAGGGCTCGTACCTCCAACCTTTTGGTTAACTACTGAACGCGCTAGCCAATTGCGCCAAGGAGACAAACGTGCTCTACTCTCACCACCGTCAGAACATTTCTCCAAAGCTATCAGCGCAAAGAAAAAAAGTGACACACTGCTCCCGGGAGGGCTCTAACCTCCAACCTTTCAGTTAACAGTTGATTGCGCTAGCCAAATCTGCCACGGAAACAGTCGTGCTCCACTCTCACCCCCATCAGAATACTCCTCGAAAGCTATCAGCGCCAAGAAAAAAAAAGACACACCATTCTCCGGAGGGCTCGAACCTCCAACCTTTTGGTTAACGGCCGAACGCGCTAGCCAATTGCGTCACGGAGAAAGTCGTGCTCCACTCTCACCACCCGCAGAACGTTTCTCCAAAGCTATCAGCGCAAAGAAAAAAGAAACACACCGCTCTAGGGAGGGTTCGAACCTCCAACCTTTTGGTTAACAGCCAACCGTGCTAGCCAATTGCGCCACGGAGACAGTCGTGCTCCAATCTCACCACCGTCAGAACATTTATACAAAGCTATCAGCGCAAAGAAAAAAAGAGACACACCGCTCTAGGGAGGGCTAGAACCTCCAACCTTTTGGTTAACAGCCGATCGTGCTAGCCAATCGCGCCACGTAGACAGTCGTGCTCTACTGTCACCACCGTCAGAACATTTCTCCACAGCTGTCAGCGCAAAGAAAAAAGAGACACGCCGCTCTCGGGAGGGCTCGAACCTATAACCTTTTGGTTAACAGCTGAACGCTCTAGCCAATTGCGCCAAGGAGATAGTTGTGCTCTACTCTCCCCACAGTCAGAACATTTCTCCAAAGCTACCAGCGCAAAGAAAAAAAAGAGACACACCGCTCTCCTGAGGGCTCGAACCACCAATTTTTCGGTTAACAGCCGATCGCGCTAGCAAATTGCGTCACGGAGGCAGTCATGCTCCACTCTCACCATGGTCAGAACATTTCTCCAAAGGTATCAGCGCAAAGAAAAAAGAGCGACACTTCACTCATGGCAGGGATCGAACCTCCAAACTTTTGGTTAACAGCCGATCGTGCTAGCCAAATGCGCCACGTAGACAGTCGTTGTCTACTCTCACCACCGTCAGAACATTTCTTCATAGCTGTCAGCGCAAAGAAAAAAGAGACACACCGCTTTCGGGAGGGCTCGAACCTCCAACCTTTTGGTTAACAGCTTAACGCGCTAGCCAATTGTGTCACGGAGATAGTCGTGTTCAACTCTCACCACCCTCAGAACATTTCTCCAAAGCTATCAGCGCAAAGAAAAAAAGGGACACACCACTCTTGGGAGGGCTCGAACCACCAACCTTTTGTTTAACAGCTGATCGCGCCAGCCAATTGCGCCACGGAGCCATTCGTGCTCATCTCTCATCACGGTCAGAACACTTCTACAAAGCTATCAGCGCAAAGAAGAAAAGAGACACACCGCTCTCGGGAGGGCCCGAACCTCCAAGCTTTTGGTTAACAGCTGAACGTGCTAGCCATTTGCGCCCCGGAGATAGTCGTGCTCTATTCTCACCACGGTCATAACAGTCCTCAAAGGTATCAGCGCAAAGAAAAAAAGCGACACACCGCTCCCGGGAGAGCTCGAACCTCCAACCTTTTGTTTAACAGCCGATCGCGCTAGCCAATTGCGCAAGGAGACAGTCGTGCTCCACTCTTACCACCGTCAGATTATCCCTCCAAAGCTATCAGCACAAAGAAAAAAAGAGACACACCGCTCTCCGGAGGGCTCAAACCTCCAACCTTTTGGTTAACAGCCGAACGCGCTAGCCAATTGCGTCATGGAGAGAGTCGTGTTCCACTCTCACCACCCTCAGAACGTTTCTCCAAAGCTATCAGCGCAAAGAAAAAAAGAGACACACCGCTCTCGGGAGGGCTCGAACCTCCAAACTTTTGGTAACAGCCGATCGTGCTAGCCAAATGCGCCACGTAGACAGTCGTTCTCGACTCTCACCACCGTCACAACATTTCTCCATAGCTGTCAGCGCAAAGAAAAAAGAGACACACCGCTTTCGGGAGGGCTCGAACCTCCAACCTTTTGGTTAACAACTTAACGCGCTAGCCAATTGCGTCACGGAGATAGTCGTGTTCAACTCTCACCACCCTCAGAACATTTCTCCAAAGCTATCAGCGCAAAGAAAAAAAGAGACACACCACTCTTGGGAGGGCTCGAACCTCCAACCTTTTGGTTACCAGCCGATCGCGCTAGCCAATTGCGCCACGGAGATAGTCGCGCTCCACTCTCACCACCGTCAGAACATTTCTCCAAAGCTATCAGCGCGAAGAAAAAAAGCAACACACCACTCATGGGAGGGCTCGAACCTCCAACCTTTTGTTTAACAGCTGATCGCGCCAGCCAATTGCGCCACGGAGCCATTCGTCCTCATCTCTCATCACGGTCAGAACATTTCTACAAAGCTATCAGCGCAAAGAAAAAAAGCGACACACTGCTCCCGGGACGCCTCGAAGCTCCAATCTTTCAGTTAACCGTTGATCGCGCTAGCCAATTCTTCCAAGGAAACAGTCGTGCTCCACTCTCACCACCGTCAGAACATTTCTCCAAAGCTATCAGCGCAAAGAAAAAAAGAGACACCGCTCTCCTGTGGCTCGAACCTCCAAACTTTTGGTTAACAGCTGAACGCGCTAGGCAATTGCGTCACGGAGATAGTCGTGTTCCACTCTCACCACCGTCAGAACATTTCTCCATAGCTGTGAGCACAAAAAAAAAACACACTGCTCTCGGGAGGGCTCGAACCTCCAACATTTTGGTTAACAGCTGAACACGCTAGCCAATTGCGCCAAAGAGGTCGTCGTGCTCTACTTTCACCACAGTCAGAACATTTCTGCAAAGCTATCAGCGCAAATAAAAAAACGACACACTGCTCCCGGGAGGGCCCGAACCTTGAACCTTTCAGTTAAGAATTGACCGCGCTAGCCAATTTTTTCAAGGAAACAGTCGTGCTCCAATCTCACCACCGTCAGAACATTTCTTCATAGCTGTCAGCGCAAAGAAAAAAGAGACACACTGCTCTAGGGAGGGCTCGAACTTCCAACCTTTTGGTTAACAGCTGAACGCGCTAGCCAATTGCGCCAAGGAGGTAGTCGTGCTCTACTCTCACCACAGTCAGAACATTTCTCCAAAGCTACCAGCGCAAATGAAAAAAAAAAACGACACACCGTTCCCGGGAGGGCTCGTACCTTCAACCTTTCGGTTAACAGCCGATCGCGCTAACCAATAGTGCCACGGAGACAGTCGTGCTCATCACTCACCACGGTCAGAACATTTCTCCAAAGCTATAAGCGCAAATAAAAAAACGACACACCGTTCCCGGAAGGGCTCGAACCTCCAGCCTTTCGGTTAACAGCCGATCGCGCTAGCCAATTGCGTCACGGAGACGGTCATGCTCCACTCTCACCATGGTCAGAACATTTCTCCAAAGGTATCAGCGCAAAGAAAAAAAAGTGACACACCACTCTAGACAGGTCTCGAACCTCCAAACTTTTTGGTTAACAGCCGATCGTGCTAGCCAAATGCGCCACGTAGACAGTCGTGTTCAACTCTCACCACCCTCAGAACATTTCTCCAAAGCTATCAGCGCAAAGAAAAAAAGAGACACACCACTCTTGGGAGGGCTCGAACCTCCAACCTTTTGGTTACCAGCCGATCGCGCTAGCCAATTGCGCCACGGAGATAGTCGCGCTCCACTCTCACCACCGTCAGAACATTTCTCCAAAGCTATCAGCGCGAAGAAAAAAAGCAACACACCACTCATGGGAGGGCTCGAACCTCCAACCTTTTGTTTAACAGCTGATCGCGCCAGCCAATTGCGCCACGGAGCCATTCGTCCTCATCTCTCATCACGGTCAGAACATTTCTACAAAGCTATCAGCGCAAAGAAAAAAAGCGACACACTGCTCCCGGGACGGCTCGAAGCTCCAATCTTTCAGTTAACCGTTGATCGCGCTAGCCAATTCTTCCAAGGAAACAGTCGTGCTCCACTCTCACCACCGTCAGAACATTTCTCCAAAGCTATCAGCGCAAAGAAAAAAAAGAGACACCGCTCTCCTGTGGCTCGAACCTCCAAACTTTTGGTTAACAGCCGAACGCGCTAGGCAATGGCGTCACGGAGATAGTCGTGTTCCACTCTCACCACCGTCAGAACATTTCTCCATAGCTGTGAGCACAAAAAAAGAGACACACTGCTCTCGGGAGGGCTCGAACCTCCAACATTTTGGTTAACAGCTGAACACGCTAGCCAATTGCGCCAAAGAGGTCGTCGTGCTCTACTTTCACCACAGTCAGAACATTTCTGCAAAGCTATCAGCGCAAATAAAAAAAAGGACACACTGCTCCCGGGAGGGCTCGAACCTTGAACCTTTCAGTTAAGAATTGACCGCGCTAGCCAATTTTTCCAAGGAAACAGTCGTGCTCCAATCTCACCACCGTCAGAACATTTCTTCATAGCTGTCAGCGCAAAGAAAAAAGAGACACACTGCTCTCGGGAGGGCTCGAACTTCCAACCTTTTGGTTAACAGCTGAACGCGCTAGCCAATTGCGCCAAGGAGGTAGTCGTGCTCTACTCTCACCACAGTCAGAACATTTCTCCAAAGCTACCAGCGCAAATGAAAAAAAAACGACACACCGTTCCCGGGAGGGCTCGAACCTTCAACCTTTCGGTTAACAGCCGATCGCGCTAACCAATAGTGCCACGGAGACAGTCGTGCTCATCACTCACCACGGTCAGAACATTTCTCCAAAGCTATAAGCGCAAATAAAAAAACGACACACCGTTCCCGGAAGGGCTCGAACCTCCAGCCTTTCGGTTAACAGCCGATCGCGCTAGCCAATTGCGTCACGGAGACAGTCATGCTCCACTCTCACCATGGTCAGAACATTTCTTCATAGCTATCAGCGCCAAGAAAAAAAAAGACACACCATTCTCCGGAGGGCTCGAACCTCCAACCTTTTGGTTAACGGCCGAACGCGCTAGCCAATTGCGTCACGGAGAAAGCCGTGCTCCACTCTCACCACCCGCAGAACGTTTCTCCAAAGCTATCAGCGCAAAGAAAAAAGAAACACACCGCTCTAGGGAGGGTTCGAACCTCCAACCTTTTGGTTAACAGCCAACCGTGCTAGCCAATTGCGCCACGGAGACAGTCGTGCTCCAATCTCACCACCGTCAGAACATTTATACAAAGCTATCAGCGCAAAGAAAAAAAGAGACACACCGCTCTCGGGAGGGCTAGAACCTCCAACCTTTTGGTTAACAGCCGATCGTGCTAGCCAATCGCGCAACGTAGACAGTCGTGCTCTACTGTCACCACCGTCAGAACATTTCTCCACAGCTGTCAGCGCAAAGAAAAAAGAGACACGCCGCTCTCGGGAGGGCTCGAACCTATAACCTTTTGGTTAACAGCTGAACGCTCTAGCCAATTGCGCCAAGGAGATAGTCGTGCTCTACTCTCCCCACAGTCAGAACATTTCTCCAAAGCTACCAGCGCAAAGAAAAAAAAGAGACACACCGCTCTCCTGAGGGCTCGAACCTCCAATTTTTCGGTTAACAGCCGATCGCGCTAGCAAATTGCGTCACGGAGGCAGTCATGCTCCACTCTCACCATGGTCAGAACATTTCTCCAAAGGTATCAGCGCAAAGAAAAAAGAGCGACACATCACTCATGGCAGGGCTCGAACCTCCAAACTTTTGGTTAACAGCCGATCGTGCTAGCCAAATGCGCCACGTAGACAGTCGTTGTCTACTCTCACCACCGTCAGAACATTTCTTCATAGCTGTCAGCGCAAAGAAAAAAGAGACACACCGCTTTCGGGAGGGCTCGAACCTCCAACCTTTTGGTTAACAGCTTAACGCGCTAGCCAATTGTGTCACGGAGATAGTCGTGTTCAACTCTCACCACCCTCAGAACATTTCTCCAAAGCTATCAGCGCAAAGAAAAAAAGGGACACACCACTCTTGGGAGGGCTCGAACCACCAACCTTTTGTTTAACAGCTGATCGCGCCAGCCAATTGCGCCACGGAGCCATTCGTGCTCATCTCTCATCACGGTCAGAACACTTCTACAAAGCTATCAGCGCAAAGAAGAAAAGAGACACACCGCTCTCGGGAGGGCCCGAACCTCCAAGCTTTTGGTTACAGCTGAACGTGCTAGCCATTTGCGCCCCGGAGATAGTCGTGCTCTATTCTCACCACGGTCATAACAGTCCTCAAAGGTATCAGCGCAAAGGAAAAAAGCGACACACCGCTCCCGGGAGAGCTCGAACCTCCAACCTTTTGTTTAACAGCCGATCGCGCTAGCCAATTGCGCAAGGAGACAGTCGTGCTCCACTCTTACCACCGTCAGATTATCCCTCCAAAGCTATCAGCACAAAGAAAAAAAGAGACACACCGCTCTCCGGAGGGCTCAAACCTCCAACCTTTTGGTTAACAGCCGAACGCGCTAGCCAATTGCGTCATGGAGAGAGTCGTGTTCCACTCTCACCACCCTCAGAACGTTTCTCCAAAGCTATCAGCGCAAAGAAAAAAAGAGACACACCGCTCTCGGGAGGGCTCGAACCTCCAAACTTTTGGTAACAGCCGATCGTGCTAGCCAAATGCGCCACGTAGACAGTCGTTCTCGACTCTCACCACCGTCACAACATTTCTCCATTGCTGTCAGCGCAAAGAAAAAAGAGACACACCGCTCTCGGGAGGGCTCGAACCTCCAACCTTTTGGTTAACAGCCGTTCGCGCTAACCAATAGCGCCACGGAGACAGTCGTGCTCCACTGTCACCACGGTCAGAACAATTCTCCAAAGCTATCAGCGCGAAGAAAAAAAAGAGACACACCGCTCTTGGGAGGGCTCGAACCTCCAAGCTTTTGGTTAACAGCTGAACGTGCTAGCCATTTGCGCCCCGGAGATAGTCGTGCTCTATTCTCACCACGGTCATAACAGTCCTCAAAGGTATCAGCGCAAAGAAAAAAAAGCGACACACCGCTCCCGGGAGAGCTGGAACCTCCAAACGTTCGGTTAACAGCCGATCGCGCTAGCCAATTGCGCAAGGAGACAGTCGTGCTCCACTCTAACCACCGTGAGATCATTCCTCCAAAGCTATCAGCGCCAAGAAAAAAAAGACACACCGCTCTCCGGAGGGCTCGAACCTCCAACCTTTTGGTTAGCAACCGAACGCCCTAGCCAATTGCGTCACGGAGATAGTCGTGTTCAACTCTCACCACCCTCAGAACATTTCTCCAAAGCTATCAGCGCGAAGAAAAAAAGCAACACACCACTCATGGGAGGGCTCGAACCTCCAACCTTTTGTTTAACAGCTGATCGCGCCAGCCTATTGCACCACGGAGCCATTCGTGCTCATCTCTCATCACGGTCAGAACATTTCTACAAAGCTATCAGCGCAAAGAAGAAAAGAGACACACTGCTCTCGGGAGGGCCCGAACCTCCAAGCTTTTGGTTAACAGCTGAACGTGCTAGCCATTTGCCCCCCGAAGATAGTCGTGCTCTATTCTCACCACGGTCATAACAGTCCTCAAAGGTATCAGCGCAAAGAAAAAAGCGACACACCGCTCCCGGGAGAGCTCGAACCTCCAACCTTTTGTTTAACAGCCGATCGCGCTAGCCAATTGCGCAAGGAGACAGTCGTGCTCCACTCTCACTACCATCAGATCATTCCTCCAAAGCTATCAGCGCAAGGAAAATAAAGAGACATACCGCTCTCTGGAGGGCTCGAACCTCCTACCTTTCGGTTAACAGCCGAACGCGCTAGCCAATTGCGTCACGGAGATAGTCGTGTTCCACTCTCACCACCCTCAGAACATTTCTCCATAGCTGTCAGCGCAAAGAAAAAAAAGACACACTGCTCTCGGGAGGGCTCGAACCTCCCACCTTTTGGTTAACAGCTGAATGCGCTAGCCAATTGCGCCAAGGAGGTAGTCGTGCTCTACTCTCACCACCGTCAGAACATTTCTCCAAAGCTATCAGCGCAAAGAAAAAAAGCGACACACTGCTCCCGGGAGGGCTCGAACCTCCAACCTTTCAGTTCACAGTTGATCGCGCTAGCCAATTCTGCCATGCAAACAGTCGTGCTCCACTCTCACCACCGTCAGAACATTTCTCCAAAGCTATCAGCACGAAGAAAAAAGAGACACACCGCTCTCGGGAGGGCTCGAACCTCCAACGTTTTGGTTAACAGCCTAACGTGCTAGCCGATTGCGCCACGGAGATATTCGGGCTCAACTCTCACCACCATCAGAACATTTCTCCAAATCTATCAGCGCAAACAAAAAAAGCGACACACCACTCATGGGAGGGCTCGAACCTCGAACGTTTTGGTTCACAGCCGAACGCGCTAGCCAATTGCGCCACAGAGATATTCGTGCTCCACTCTCACCACCGTCAGAACAATTCTACAAAGCTATCAGTGCAAAGAAAAAAAAGAGACACACCGCTTTAGGGAGGGCTCGAACCTCCAACCTTTTGGTTAACAGCCGATCGCGCTAGCCGATTGCGCCACGGAGATCGTCGTCCTCTACTCTCACCACCGCCAGAATATTTTCCAAAGCTATCAGCGCAAAGAAAGAAGCAACACACCACTCATGGGAGGGCTCGAACCTCCAACCTTTCGGTTAACAGCTGATCGCGCTAGCCAATTGCGCCACGGAGACAGTCGTGCTCATCTCTCACCACGGTCAGAACATTTCTCCAAAGCTATCAGCGCAAATAAAAAAACGACACACCGTTCCCGGCAGGGCTCGAACCTTCAACTTTTCGGTTAACAGCCGATCGCGCTAGCAAATTGCGTCACGGAGGCAGTCATGCTCCACAATCACCATGGTCAGAACATTTCTCCAAAGGTATCAGCGCAAAGAAAAAAGAGCGACACATCACTCATGGCAGGGCTCGAACCTCCAAACTTTTGGTTAACAGCCGATCGTGCTAGCCAAATGCGCCACGTAGACAGTCGTTGTCTACTGTCATCACCGTCAGAACATTTCTTCATAGCTGTCAGCGCAAAGAAAAAAGAGACACACCGCTTTGGGGAGGGCTCGAACCTCCAACCTTTTGGTTAACAGCTTAACGCGCTAGCCAATTGCGTCACGGAGATAGTCGTGTTCAACTCTCACCACCCTCAGAACATTTCTCCAAAGCTATCAGCGCAAAGAAAAAAAAGGGACACACCACTCTTGGGAGGGCTCGAACCTCCAACCTTTTGGTTACCAGCCGATCGCGCTAGCCCATTGCGCCACGGAGATAGTCGTGCTCCACTCTCACCACAGTCGGAATATTTCTCCAAAGCTATCAGCGCGAAGAAAAGAAGGAACACACCACTCATGGGAGGGCTCGAACCACCAACCTTTTGTTTAACAGCTGATCGCGCCAGCCAATTGCGCCACGGAGCCATTCGTGCTTATCTCTCATCACGGTCAGAACATTTCTACAAAGCTATCAGCGCAAAGAAGAAAAGAGACACACCGCTCTCGGGAGGGCCCGAACCTCCAAGCTTTTGGTTAACAGCTGAACGTGCTAGCCATTTGCGCCCCGGAGATAGTCGTGCTCTATTCTCACCACGGTCATAACAGTCCTCAAAGGTGTCAGCGCAAAGAAAAAAAGCGACACACCGCTCCCGGGAGAGCTCGAACCTCCAAACTTTTGTTTAACAGCCGATCGCGCTAGCCAATTGCGCAAGGAGACAGTCGTGCTCCACTCTCACCACCGTCAGATCATCCCTCCAAAGCTATAAGCGCAAGTAAAAAAAGAGAGATACCGCTCTCTGGAGGGCTCGAACCTCCAACCTTTCGGTTAACAGCCGAACGCGCTAGCCAATTGCGTCACGGAGATAGTCGTGTTCCACTCTCACCACCCTCAGAACATTTCTCCAAAGCTATCAGTGCGAAAAAAAAAGAGACACGCCGCTCTCGGGAGGGCTCGAACCTCCAACGTTTTGTTTAACAGCGGAACTTGCTAGCCAATTGCACCACGGAGATATTCGTGCTCCGCTCTCACCACCGTCCGAACATTTCTACAAAGCTATCAGCGCAAAGAAAAAAAGCGACACAATGCTCCCGGGAGGGCTCGAACCCCCAACCTTTCAGGTAATAGTTGATCGCGCTAGCCAATTTTGCCACGGAAACAGTCGTGCTCCACTCTCACCACCGTCAGAACATTCGTCTAAAGCTATCAGCACAAAGAAAAAAAAGAGACACACCGCTCTCCGGAGGGCTCAAACCTCCATTCTTTTGGTTAACATCCGAACGCGCTAGCCAATTGCGTCACGGAGAGAGTCGTGTTCCACTCTCACCACCCTCAGAACGTTTCTCCAAAGCTATCAGCGCAAAGAAAGAAAGAGACACACCGCTCTCGGGAGGGCTCGAACCTCCAAACTTTTCGTTAACAGCTGATCGTGCTAGCCAAATGCGCCACGTAGACAGTCGTTCTCTACTCCCACCACCGTCACAACATTTCTCCATAGCTGTCAGCGCAAAGAAAAAAGAGACACACCGCTCTCGGGAGGGCTCGAACCTCCAACCTTTTGGTTAACAGCCGATCGCGCTAACCAATAGCGCCACGGAGACAGTCGTGCTCCACTGTCACCACGGTCAGAACAATTCTCCAAAGCTATCAGTGCGAAGAAAAAAAAGAGACACACCGCTCTTGGGAGGGCTCAAACCTCCAAGCTTTTGGTTAACAGCTGAACGTGCTAGCCATTTGCGCCCCGGAGATAGTCGTGCTCTATTCTCACCACGGTCATAACAGTCCTCAAATGTATCAGCGCAAAGAAAAAAAGCGACACACCGCTCCCGGGAGAGCTGGAACCTCCAAACGTTCGGTTAACAGCCGATCGCGCTACCCAATTGCGCAAGGAGACAGTCGTGCTCCACTCTCACCACCGTCAGATCATTCCTCCAAAGCTGTCAGCGCCAAGAAAAAAAAGACACACCGCTCTCCGGAGGGCTCGAACCTCCAACCTTTTGGTTAACAGCCGAACGCGCTAGCCAATTGCGTCACGGAGATAGTCGTGCTCCACTCTCACCACCCGCAGAACGTTTCTCGAAAGCTATCAGCGCAAAGAAAAAAAGAAACACACCGCTCTCGGGAGGGTTCGAACCTCCAACCTTTTGTTTAACAGCCGACCGCGCTAGCCAATTGCGCCATGGAGACAGTCGTGCTCCACTCTCACCACCGTCAGAACATTTATACAAAGCTATCAGCGGAAAGAAAAAAAGAGACACATCGTTCCCGGGAGTGCTCGAACCTCCAACCTTTCAGTTCACAGTTGATCGCGCTAGCCAATTCTGCCATGCAAACAGTCGTGCTCCACTCTCACCACCGTCAGAACATTTCTCCAAAGCTATCAGCACGAAGAAAAAAAAAGAGACACACCGCTCTCGGGAGGGCTCGAACCTCCAACGTTTTGGTTAACAGCCAAACGTGCTAGCCGATTGCGCCACGGAGATATTCGTGCTCAACTCTGACCACCATCAGAACATTTCTCCAAATCTATCAGCGCAAACAAAAAAGCGACACACCACTCATGGGAGGGCTCGAACCTCGAACGTTTTGGTTCACAGCCGAACGCGCTAGCCAATTGCGCCACAGAAATATTCGTGCTCCACTCTCACCACCGTCAGAACAATTCTACAAAGCTAGCAGTGCAAAGAAAAAAAAGAGACACACCGCTTTAGGGAGGGCTCGAACCTCCAACCTTTTGGTTAACAGCCGATCGCGCTAGCCGATTGCGCCACGGAGATCGTCGTGCTCTACTCTCACCACCGCCAGAATATTTTCCAAAGGTATCAGCGCAAAGAAAGAAGCAACACACCACTCATGGGAGGGCTCGAACCTCCAACCTTTCGGTTAACAGCTGATCGCGCTAGCCAATTGCGCCACGGAGACAGTCGTGCTCATCTCTCACCACGGTCAGAACATTTCTCCAAAGCTATCAGCGCAAATAAAAAAACGACACACCGTTCCCGGCAGGGCTCGAACCTTCAACTTTTCGGTTAACAGCCGATCGCGCTAGCAAATTGCGTCACGGAGGCAGTCATGCTCCACTCTCACCATGGTCAGAACATTTCTCCAAAGGTATCAGCGCAAAGAAAAAAGAGCGACACATCACTCATGGCAGGGCTCGAACCTCCAAACTTTTGGTTAACAGCCGATCGTGCTAGCCAAATGCGCCACGTAGACAGTCGTTGTCTACTCTCACCACCGTCAGAACATTTCTTCATAGCTGTCAGCGCAAAGAAAAAAGAGACACACCGCTTTCGGGAGGGCTCGAACCTCCAACCTTTCGGTTAACAGCTTAACGCGCTAGCCAATTGCGTCACGGGGATAGTCGTGTTCAACTCTCACCACCCTCAGAACATTTCTCCAAAGCTATCAGCGCAAAGAAAAAAAAGGGACACACCACTCTTGGGAGGGCTCGAACCTCCAAACTTTTGGTTACCAGCCGATCGCGCTAGCCAATTGCGCCACGGAGATAGTCGTGCTCCACTCTCACCACAGTCAGAATATTTCTCCAAAGCTATCAGCGCGAAGAAAAGAAGCAACACACCACTCATGGGAGGGCTCGAACCACCAACCTTTTGTTTAACAGCTGATCGCGCCAGCCAATTGCGCCACGGAGCCATTCGTGCTCATCTCTCATCACGGTCAGAACATTTCTACAAAGCTATCAGCGCAAAGAAGAAAAGAGACACACCGCTCTCGGGAGGGCCCGAACCTCCAAGCTTTTGGTTAACAGCTGAACGTGCTAGCCATTTGCGCCCCGGAGATAGTCGTGCTCTATTCTCACCACGGTCATAACAGTCCTCAAAGGTATCAGCGCAAAGAAAAAAAGCGACACACCGCTCCCGGGAGAGCTCGAACCTCCAACCTTTTGTTCAACAGCCGATCGCGCTAGCCAATTGCGCAAGGAGACAGTCGTGATCCACTCTCACCACCGTCAGATCATCCCTCCAAAGCTATCAGCGCAAGTAAAAAAAAGAGACATACCGCTCTCTGGAGGGCTCGAACCTCCAACCTTTCGGTTAACAGCCGAACGCGCTAGCCAATTGCGTCACGAAGATAGTCGTGTTCCACTCTCACCACCCTCAGAACATTTCTCCAAAGCTATCAGTGCGAAGAAAAAAAAGACACACACCGCTCTTGGGAGGGCTCGAACCTCAAAGCTTTTGGTTAACAGCTGAACGTGCTAGCCATTTGCGCCCCGGAGATAGTCGTGCTCTATTCTCACCACGGTCATAACAGTCCTCAAAGGTATCAGCGCACAGAAAAAGAGCGACACACCGCTCTCGGGAGGGCTCGAACCTCCAACCTTTTGGTTAACAGCCGATCGCGCTAACCAATAGTGCCACGGAGACAGTCGTGCTCCACTGTCACCACGGTCAGAACATTTCTCCAAAGCTATCAGCGCGAAGAAAAAAAAGAGACACACCGATCTTGGGAGGGCTCGAACCTCCAAGCTTTTGGTTAACAGCTGAACGTGCTAGCCATTTGCGCCCCGGATATAGTCGTGCTCTATTTTCACCACGGTCATAACAGTCATCAAAGGTATCAGCGCAAAGAAAAAAAGCGACACACCGCTCCCGGGAGAACTGGAACCTCCAAACGTTCGGTTAACAGCTGATCGCGCTAGCCAATTGCGCAAGGAGACAGTCGTGCTCCACTCTCACCACCGTCAGATCATTCCTCCAAAGCTATCAGCGCCAACAAAAAAAAGACACACCGCTCATGGGAGGGCTCGAACCTCCAACGTTTTGGTTCACAGCCGAACGCGCTGGCCAATTGCGCCATAGAGATATTCGTGCTCCACTCTAACCACCGTCAGAACATTTCTACAAAGCTATCGGCGCAAAGAAAAAAAGAGACACACCGCTCTCGGGAGGGCTCGAACCTCCAACCTTTTGGTTAACAGCTGATCGCGCTAGCCGATTGCGCCACGGAGAAGGTCGTGCTCCACTCTCACCACCATCAGAACATTTCTCCACAGCTGTCAGCGCAAAAAAAGAGACACACAAATCTCGGAAGGGCTCGAACCTCCAACCTTTTGGTTAACAGCTGAACGCGCTAGCCAATTGCGCCAAGAAGATAGTCCTGCTCTACTCTCACCACCGTCATAACATTTCTCCAAAGCTATCAGCGCAAAGAAAAAAAGCGACACACTGCTCTCGGGAGGGCTCAAACCTTCATTCTTTTGGTTAACAGCCGATCGCGCTAACCAATAGCGCCACGGAGACAGTCGTGCTCCACTGTCACCACGGTCAGAACATTTCTCCAAAGCTATCGGCGCAAAGAAAAAAAGAGACACACCGCTCTCGGGAGGGCTCGAACCTCCAACCTTTTGGTTAACAGCTGATCGCGCAAGCCAATTGCGTCACGGGGATAGGCGTGTTCCACTCTCACCACCGTCAGAAGATTTCTCCATAGCTGTCAGCGCAAAGAAAAAAGAGACACACTGCCCTCGGGAGGGCTCGAACCTTCAACCTTTTGGTTAACAGCTGAACGCGCTAGCCAATTGTGCCAAGGAGGTAGTCGTGCTCTACTCTCACCACCGTCAGAACATTTCTCCAAAGCTACCAGCGCAAATAAAAAGAATGACACGCCGTTCCCGGGAGGGCTCGAACCTCCAACCTTTCGGTTAACAGCCGATCGCGCTAACCAATAGCGCCACGGAGACAGTCGTGCTCCACTGTCACCACGGTCAGAACATTTCTCCAAAGCTATCAGCGCGAAGAAAAAAAAGAGACACACCGCTCTTGGGAGGGCTCGAACCTCCAAGCTTTTGGTTAACAGCTGAACGTGCTAGCCATTTGCGCCCCGGAGATAGTCGTGCTCTATTCTCCCCCGGTCATAACAGTCCTCAAAGGTATCAGTGCAAAGAAAAAAGCGACACACCGCTCCCGGGAGAGCTCGAACCTCCAACCTTTTGGTTAACAGCCGACCGCGCTAGCCAATTGCGCCGCGGAGACAGTCGTGCTCCTCTCTCACCACAGTCAGAACATTTATACAAAGCTATCAGCGAAAAGAAAAAAAGAGACACACCGCTCTCGGGAGGGCTAGAACCTCCAACCTTTTGGTTAACAGCCGATCGGGCTAGCCAATCGCGCCACGTAGACAGTCGTGCTCTACTGTCATTACCGTCAGAACGTTTCTCCACAGCTATCAGCGCAAAAAAAAGCGACACACTGCTCCCGGGAGGGCTCGAACCTCCAACCTTTCAGTTAACAGTTGACCGCGCTAGCCAATTCTTCCAAGGAAACGGTCGTGCTCCAATCTCACCACCGTCAGAACATTTCTCCATAGCTGTCAGCGCAAAGAATAAAGAGACACACCGCTCTCTGAAGGGCCCGAACCTCCAACCTTTTGGTTAACAGCTTAACGCGCTAGCCAATTGCGCCAAGGAGATAAACGTGCTCTACTCTCACCACCGTCAGAACATTTCTCCGAAGCTATCAGCGCAAAGAAACAAAGCGACACACTGCTCCCGGGAGGGCTCGAATCTCCAACCTTTCAGGTAACAGTTGATCGCGCTAGCCAATTCTGCCACGGACACAGTCGTGCTCCACTCTCACCACCGTCAGAACATTCCTCCAAAGCTATCGGCGCAAAGAAAAAAAAGAGACACACCGCTCTCCGGAGGGCTCAAACCTCCAACCTTTTGGTTCACAGCCGAACGCGCTAGCCAATTGCGTCACGGAGAGAGTCATGTTCCGCTCTCACCACCCTCAGAACGTTTCTCCAAAGCTATCAACACAAAGAAAAAAAGAGACACACCGCTCTCGGGAGGGCTCAAACCTCCAAACTTTTCATTAACAGCTGATCGTGCTAGCCAAATGCGCCACGTAGACAGTCGTGCTCTACTCTCACCACCGTCAGAATATTTCTCCATAGCTGTCAGCGCAAAGAAAAAAGAGACACACCGCTCTCTGGAAGGCACGAACCTCCTACATTTTGGTTCACAGCTTAACGCGCTAGCCAATTGCGCCAAGGAGATAAACATGCTCTACTCTCACCACCGTCAGAACATTTCTCCGAAGCTATCAGCGCAAAGAAACAAAGCGACACACTGCTCTCGGGAGGGCTCGAACCTCCAACCTTTCAGTTAACAGTTGATCGCGCTAGCCAAATCTGCCACGGAAACAGCCGTGCTCCACTCTCACCCCCATCAGAACACTCCTCGAAAGCTATCAGTGCAAATACAAAAAAGTGACACACCGCTCTCTGGAGGGCTCGAACCTCCAACCTTTTGGTTAACAGCCGAACGCGCTAGCCAATTGCGTCACGGAGATAGTCGTGTTCTACTCTCACCACCGTCAGAACATTTCTCCATAGCAGTCAGGGCAAAGAAAAAAGAGACACACTGCTCTCGGGAGGGCTCGAATCTCCAACCTTTTGGTTAACAGGTGAACGCGCGAGCCAATTGCGCCAAGGAGGTAGTCGTGCTCTACTCTCACCACCGTCAGAACATTTCTCCAAAGCTACCAGCGCAAATAAAAAAAACGACACACCGTTCCCGGGAGGGCTCGAACCTTCAAATTTTCGGTTAACAGCCGATCGCGCTAGCAAATTGCGTCACGGAGGCAGTCATGCTCCACTCTCACCACGGTCAGAACATTTCTCCAAAGGTATCAGCGCAAAGAAAAAAGAGCGACACACCGCTCTTGGGAGGGCTCGAACCTCCAACGTTTTGGTTAACAGCCGAACGTGCTAGCCGATTGCGCCACGGAGATATTCGTGCTCAACTCTCACCACCATAAGAACATATCTCCAAATTTATCAGCGCAAAGAAAAAAAGCGACACACCGCTCATGGGAGGGCTCGAACCTCCAACGTTTTGGTTCACAGCCGAACGCGCTGGCCAATTGCGCCATAGAGATATTCGTGCTCCACTCTAACCACCGTCAGAACATTTCTACAAAGCTATCGGCGCAAAGAAAAAAAGAGACACACCGCTCTCGGGAGGGCTCGAGCCTCCAACCTTTTGGTTAACAGCTGATCGCGCTAGCCGATTGCGCCACGGAGATAGTCCTGCTCTACTCTCACCACCGTCATAACATTTCTCCAAAGCTATCAGCGCAAAGAAAAAAAGCGACACACTGCTCTCGGGAGGGCTCGAACCTCCAACCTTTTGGTTGACAGCTGAACGCGCAAGCCAATTGCATCACGGGGATAGACGTGTTCCACTCTCACCACCGTCAGAAGATTTCTCCATAGCAGTCAGCGCAAAAAAAAGAGACACACTGCCCTCGGGAGGGCTAGAACCTCCAACCTTTTGGTTAACAGCTGAACGCGCTAGCCATTTGCGCCAAGGAGGTAGTCGTGCTCTAATCTCACCACCGTCAGAACATTTCTCCAAAGGTACCAGCGAAAATAAAAAAAATGACACACCGTTCCTGGGAGGGCTCGAACCTCCAACCTTTCGGTTAACAGCCGATCGCGCTAACCAATAGCGCCACGGAGACAGTCGTGCTCCACTGTCACCACGGTCAGAACATTTCTCCAAAGCTATCAGCGCGAAGAAAAAAAAGAGACACACCGCTCTTGGGAGGGCTCGAACCTCCAAGCTTTTGGTTAACAGCTGAACGTGCTAGCCATTTGCGCCCCGGAGATAGTCGTGCTCTATTCTCACCCCGGTCATAACAGTCCTCAAAGGTATCAGCACAAAGAAAAAAAGCGACACACCGCTACCGGGAGAGCTCGAACCACCAAACGTTCGGTTTACAGCCGATCGCGCTAGCCAGTTGCGCAAGGAGACAGTCGTGCTCCACTCTCACCACCGTCAGATCATTCCTCCAAAGCTATCAGCGCCAAGAAAAAAAAGACACACCGCTCCCGGGAGAGCTCGAACCTCCAAACGTTCGGTTTACAGCCGATCGCGCTAGCCAGTGGCGCAAGGAGACAGTCGTGCTCCACTCTCACCACCGTCAGATCATTCCTCCAAAGCTATCAGCGCCAAGAAAAAAAAGACAGACCGCTCTCCGGAGGGCTCGAACCTCCAAACTTTTGGTTAACAGCCGAATGCGCTAGCCAATTGCGTCACGGAGACAGTCGTGCTCCACTCTCACCACCGTCAGAACATTTATACAAAGCTATCAGCGCAAAGAAAAAAAGAGACACACCGCTCTCGGGAGGGCTAGAACCTCCAACCTTTTGGTTAACAGCCGATCGGGCTAGCCAAACGCGCCACGTAGACAGTCGTGCTCTACTGTCACCACCGTCAGAACATTTCTCCACAGCTATCAGCGCAAAGAAAAAAAGCGACACACTGCTCCCGGGAGGGCTCGAACCTCCAACCTTTCAGTTAACAGTTGACCGCGCTAGCAATTTCTTCCAAGGAGACAGTCGTGCTCCAATCTCACCACCGTCAGAACATTTCTCCATAGCTGTCAGCGCAAAGAATAAAGAGACACACCGCTCTCTGAAGGGCCCGAACCTCCAACCTTTTGGTTAACAGCTTAACGCGCTAGCCAATTGCGCCAAGGAGATAAACGTGCTCTACTCTCACCACCGTCAGAACATTTCTCCGAAGCTATCAGCGCAAAGAAACAAAGCGACACACTGCTCCCGGGAGGGCTCGAATCTCCAACCTTTCAGGTAACAGTTGATCGCGCTAGCCAATTCTGCCACGGACACAGTCGTGCTCCACTCTCACCACCGTCAGAACATTCCTCCAAAGCTACCAGCGCAAAGAAAAAAAAGAGACACACCGCTCTCCGGAGGGCTCAAACCTCCAACCTTTTGGTTCACAGCCGAACGCGCTAGCCAATTGCGTCACGGAGAGAGTCATGTTCCGCTCTCACCACCCTCAGAACGTTTCTCCAAAGCTATCAACACAAAGAAAAAAAAGAGACACACCGCTCTCGGGAGGGCTCAAACCTCCAAACTTTTCATTAACAGCTGATCGTGCTAGCCAAATGCGCCACGTAGACAGTCGTGCTCTACTCTCACCACCGTCAGAATATTTCTCCATAGCTGTCAGCGCAAAGAAAAAAGAGACACACCGCTCTCTGGAGGGCACGAACCTCCAACATTTTGGTTCACAGCTTAACGCGCTAGCCAATTGCGCCAAGGAGATAAACATGCTCTACTCTCACCACCGTCAGAACATTTCTCCGAAGCTATCAGCGCAAAGAAACAAAGCGACACACTGCTCTCGGGAGGGCTCGAACCTCCAACCTTTCAGTTAACAGTTGATCGCGCTACCCAAATCTGCCACGGAAACAGCCGTGCTCCACTCTCACCCCCATCAGAACACTCCTCGAAAGCTATCAGTGCAAATACAAAAAAGTGACACACCGCTCTCTGGAGGGCTCGAACCTCCAACCTTTTGGTTAACAGCCGAACGCGCTAGCCAATTGCGTCACGGAGATAGTCGTGTTCTACTCTCACCACCGTCAGAACATTTCTCCATAGCAGTCAGCGCAAAGAAAAAAGAGACACACTGCTCTCGGGAGGGCTCGAATCTCCAACCTTTTGGTTAACAGGTGAACGCGCGAGCCAATTGCGCCAAGGAGGTAGTCGTGCTCTACTCTCACCACCGTCAGAACATTTCTCCAAAGCTACCAGCGCAAATAAAAAAAACGACACACCGTTCCCGGGAGGGCTCGAACCTTCAACTTTTCGGTTAACAGCCGATCGCGCTAGCAAATTGCGTCACGGAGGCAGTCATGCTCCACTCTCACCACGGTCAGAACATTTCTCCAAAGGTATCAGCGCAAAGAAAAAAGAGCGACACACCGCTCTTGGGAGGGCTCGAACCTCCAACGTTTTGGTTAACAGCCGAACGTGCTAGCCGATTGCGCCACGGAGATATTCGTGCTCAACTCTCACCACCATAAGAACATATCTCCAAATTTATCAGCGCAAAGAAAAAAAGCGACACACCGCTCATGGGAGGGCTCGAACCTCCAACGTTTTGGTTCACAGCCAAACGCGCTGGCCAATTGCGCCATAGAGATATTCGTGCTCCACTCTAACCACCGTCAGAACATTTCTACAAAGCTATCGGCGCAAAGAAAAAAAGAGACACACCGCTCTCGGGAGGGCTCGAGCCTCCAACCTTTTGGTTAACAGCTGATCGCGCTAGCCGATTGCGCCACGGAGATAGTCCTGCTCTACTCTCACCACCGTCATAACATTTCTCCAAAGCTATCAGCGCAAAGAAAAAAAGCGACACACTGCTCTCGGGAGGGCTCGAACCTCCAACCTTTTGGTTGACAGCTGAACGCGCAAGCCAATTGCATCACGGGGATAGACGTGTTCCACTCTCACCACCGTCAGAAGATTTCTCCATAGCAGTCAGCGCAAAAAAAAGAGACACACTGCCCTCGGGAGGGCTAGAACCTCCAACCTTTTGGTTAACAGCTGAACGCGCTAGCCATTTGCGCCAAGGAGGTAGTCGTGCTCTAATCTCACCACCGTCAGAACATTTCTCCAAAGGTACCAGCGCAAATAAAAAAATGACACACCGTTCCTGGGAGGGCTCGAACCTCCAACCTTTCGGTTAACAGCCGATCGCGCTAACCAATAGCGCCACGGAGACAGTCGTGCTCCACTGTCACCACGGTCAGAACATTTCTCCAAAGCTATCAGCGCGAAGAAAAAAAAGAGACACACCGCTCTTGGGAGGGCTCGAACCTCCAAGCTTTTGGTTAACAGCTGAACGTGCTAGCCATTTGCGCCCCGGAGATAGTCGTGCTCTATTCTCACCCCGGTCATAACAGTCCTCAAAGGTATCAGCACAAAGAAAAAAAGCGACACACCGCTCCCGGGAGAGCTCGAACCACCAAACGTTCGGTTTACAGCCGATCGCGCTAGCCAGTTGCGCAAGGAGACAGTCGTGCTCCACTCTCACCACCGTCAGATCATTCCTCCAAAGCTATCAGCGCCAAGAAAAAAAAGACACACCGCTCCCGGGAGAGCTCGAACCTCCAAACGTTCGGTTTACAGCCGATCGCGCTAGCCAGTGGCGCAAGGAGACAGTCGTGCTCCACTCTCACCACCGTCAGATCATTCCTCCAAAGCTATCAGCGCCAAGAAAAAAAAGACAGACCGCTCTCCGGAGGGCTCGAACCTCCAAACTTTTGGTTAACAGCCGAATGCGCTAGCCAATTGCGTCACGGAGACAGTCGTGCTCCACTCTCACCACCGTCAGAACATTTATACAAAGCTATCAGCGCAAAGAAAAAAAGAGACACACCGCTCTCGGGAGGGCTAGAACCTCCAACCTTTTGGTTAACAGCCGATCGGGCTAGCCAATCGCGCCACGTAGACAGTCGTGCTCTACTGTCACCACCGTCAGAACATTTCTCCACAGCTATCAGCGCAAAGAAAAAAAGCGACACACTGCTCCCGGGAGGGCTCGAACCTCCAACCTTTCAGTTAACAGTTGACCGCGCTAGCAATTTCTTCCAAGGAGACAGTCGTGCTCCAATCTCACCACCGTCAGAACATTTCTCCATAGCTGTCAGCGCAAAGAAAAAAGAGACACACCGCTCTCTGGAGGGCCCGAACCTCCAACTTTTTGGTTAACAGCTTAACGCTCTAGCCAATTGCGCCAAGGAGATAAACGTGCTCTACTCTTACCACCGTCAGAAAATTTCTCCGAAGCTATCAGCGCAAAGAAACAAAGCGACACACTGCTCCCGGGAGGGCTCGAATCTCCAACCTTTCAGTTAACAGTTGATCGCGCTAGCCAAATCTGCCACGGAAACAGTCGTGCTCCACTCTCACCCCCATCAGAACACTCTTCGAAAGCTATCAGTGCAAAGACAAAAAAGTGACACACCGCTCTCCGGAGCGGTCGAACCTCCAACCTTTTGGTTAACAGCCGAACGCGCTAGCCAATTGCGTCACGGAGATAGTCGTGTTCCACTCTCACCACCGTCAAAACATTTCTCCATAGCTGTCAGCGCAAAGAAAAAAGAGACACACTGCCCTCGGGAGGGCTCGAACCTCCAACCTTTTGGTTAACAGCTGAACGCCCTAGCCAATTGCGCCAAGGAGGTAGTCGTGCTCTAATCTCACCACCTTCAGAACGTTTCTCCAAAGCTACCAGCGCAAATAAAAAAAATGACACACCGTTCCCGGGAGGGCTCGAACCTCCAACCTTTCGGTTAACAGCCGATCGCGCTAACCAATAGCGCCACGGAGACAGTCGTGCTCCACTGTCACCACGGTCAGAACATTTCTCCAAAGCTATCAGCGCGAAGAAAAAAAAGAGACACACCGCTCTTGGGAGGGCTCGAACCTCCAAGCTTTTGGTTAACAGCTGAACGTGCTAGCCATTTGCGCCCCGGAGATAGTCGTGCTCTATTCTCACCCCGGTCATAACAGTCCTCAAAGGTATCAGCACAAAGAAAAAAAGCGACACACCGCTCCCGGGAGAGCTCGAACCTCCAAACGTTCGGTTTACAGCCGATCGCGCTAGCCAGTTGCGCAAGGAGACAGTCGTGCTCCACTCTCACCACCGTCAGATCATTCCTCCAAAGCTATCAGCGCCAAGAAAAAAAAGACACACCGCTCTCCGGAGGGCTCGAATCTCCAACCTTTTGGTTAACAGCCGAACGCGCTACCCAATTGCGTCACGGAGATAGTCGTGCTCCACTCTCACCACCCGCAGAACGTTTCTCGAAAGCTATCAGCGCAAAGAAAAAAAGAAACACACCGCTCTCGGGAGGGTTCGAACCTCCAACCTTTTGGTTAACAGCCGACCGCGCTAGCCAATTGCGCCGCGGTGACAGTCGTGCTCCACTCTCACCACCGTCAGAACATTTATACAAAGCTATCAGCGCAAAGAAAAAAAGAAACACACCGCTCTCGGGAGGGCTAGAACCTCCAACCTTTTGGTTAACAGCCGATCGGGCTAGCCAATCGCGCCACGTAGACAGTCGTGCTCTACTGTCACCACCGTTAGAACATTTCTCCCCAGCTATCAGCGCAAAGAAAAAAGCGACACACTGCTCCCGGGAGGGCTCGAACCTCCAACCTTTCAGTTAACAGTTGACCGCGCTAGCCAATTCTTCCAAGGAAACAGTCGTGCTCCAATCTCACCACCGTCAGAACACTTCTCCATAGCTGTCAGCGCAAAGAAAAAAGAGACACACCGCTCTCTGGAGGGCCCGAACCTCCAACCTTTTGGTTAACAGCTTAACGCGCTAGCCAATTGCGCCAAGGAGATAAACGTGCTCTACTCTCACCACCGTCAGAACATTTCTCCGAAGCTATCAGCGCAAAGAAACAAAGTGACACACTGCTCCCGGGAGGGCTCGAATCTCCAACCTTTCAGTTAACAGTTGATCGCCCTAGCCAAATCTGCCACGGAAACAGTCGTGCTCCACTCTCACCCATCATCAGAACACTCCTCGAAAGCTATCAGTGCAAAGACAAAAAAGTGACACACCGCTCTCCGGAGGGCTCGAACCTCCAACCTTTTGGTTAACAGCCGAACGCGCTAGCCGATTGCGTCACGGAGATAGTCGTGTTCCACTCTCACCACCGTCAGAACATTTCTCCATAGCTGTCAGCGCAAAGAAAAAAGAGACACACTGCTCTCGGGAGGGCTCGAACCTCCAACCTTTTGGTTAACAGGTGAACGCGCTAGCCAATTGCGCTAAGGAGGTAGTCGTGCTCTACTCTCACCACCGTCAGAACATTTCTCCAAAGCTACCAGCGCAAATAAAAAAGACGACACACCGTTCCCGGGAGGGCTCGAACCTCCAACCTTTCGGTTAACAGCCGATCGCGCTAACCAATAGCGCCACGGAGACAGTCGTGCTCCACTGTCACCACGGTCAGAACATTTCTCCAAAGCTATCAGCGCGAAGAAAAAAAAGAGACACACCGCTCTTGGGAGGGCTCGAACCTCCAACGTTTTGGTTAACAGCCGAACGTGCTAGCCGATTGCGCCACGGAGATATTCGTGCTCAACTCTCACCACCGTCATAACATTTCTCCAAAGCTATCAGCGCAAAGAAAAAAAGCGACACACTGCTCTCGGGAGGGCTCGAACCTCCAACCTTTTGGTTAACAGCTGAACGCGCTAGCCAATTGCGCCAAGGAGGTAGTCGTGCTCTACTCTCACCACCGTCAGAACATTTCTCCAAAGCTACCAGCGCAAATAAAAAAAATGACACACCGTTCCCGGGAGGGCTCGAACCTCCAACCTTTCGGTTAACAGCCGATCGCGCTAACCAATAGCGCCACGGAGACAGTCGTGCTCCACTGTCACCACGGTCAGAACATTTCTCCAAAGCTATCAGCGCGAAGAAAAAAAAGAGACACACCGCTCTTGGGAGGGCTCGAACCTCCAAGCTTTTGGTTAACAGCTGAACGTGCTAGCCATTTGCGCCCCGGAGATAGTCGTGCTCTATTCTCACCCCGGTCATAACAGTCCTCAAAGGTATCAGCGCAAAGAAAAAAAGCGACACACCGCTCCCGGGAGAGCTCGAACCTCCAAACGTTCGGTTTACAGCCGATCGCGCTAGCCAGTTGCGCAAGGAGACAGTCGTGCTCCACTCTCACCACCATCAGATCATTCCTCCAAAGCTATCAGCGCCAAGAAAAAAAGGACAGACCGCTCTCCGGAGGGCTCGCACCTCCAACCTTTTGGTTAACAGCCGAACGCGCTAGCCAATTGCGTCACGGAGATAGTCGTGTTCCACTCTCACCACCGTCAGAACATTTCTCCATAGCTATCAGTGCCAAGAAAAAAAGCGACACACCGCTCCCGGGAGAGCTCGAACCTCCAACCTTTTGGTTAACAGCCGAACGCGCTAGCCAATTGCGTCACGGAGATAGTCGTGTTCCACTCTCACCACCGTGAGAACATTTCTCCATAGCTGTCAGCGCAAAGAAAAAAGAGACACACTGCTCTCGGGAGGGCTCGAACCTCCAACCATTTGGTTAACAGGTGAACGCGCTAGCCAATTGCGCCAAGGAGGTAGTCGTGCTCTACTCTCTCCACCGTCAGAACATTTCTCCAAAGCTACCAGCGCAAATAAAAAAAACGACACACCGTTCCCGGGAGGGCTCGAACCTCCAACCTTTCGGTTAACAGCCGATCGCGCTAACCAATAGCGCCACGGAGACAGTCGTGCTCCACTGTCACCACGGTCAGAACATTTCTCCGAAGCTATCAGCGCGAAGAAAAAAAAGACACACCGCTCTTCGGAGGGCTCGAACCTCCAACGTTTTGGTTAACAGCCGAACGTGCTAGCCGATTGCGCCACGGAGATATTCGTGCTCAACTCTCACCACCATAAGAACATATCTGCAAATTTATCAGCGCAAAGAAAAAAGAGACACACCACTCTCGGAAGGGCTCGAACCTCCAACCTTTTGGTTAACAGCTGAACGCGCTAGCCAATTGCGCCAAGAAGATAGTCCTGCTCTACTCTCACCACCGTCATAACATTTCTACAAAGCTATCAGAGCAAAGAAAAAAAGTGACACACTGCTCTCGGGAGGGCTCGAACCTCCAACCTTTTGGTTAACAGCTGAACGCGGTAGCCAATTGTGCCAATGATGTAGTCGTGCTCTACTCTCACCACCGTCAGAACATTTTTCCAAAGCTATCAGCGCAAATAAAAAAAAACGACACACCGTTCCCGGGAGGGCTCGAACCTCCAACCTTTCGGTTAACAGCCGATCACGCTAACCAATAGCGCCACGGAGACAGTCGTGCTCCACTGTCACCACGGTCAGAACATTTCTCCAAAGCTATCAGCGCGAAGAAAAAAAAGAGACACACCGCTCTTGGGAGGGCTCGAACCTCCAAGCTTTTGGTTAACAGCTGAACGTGCTAGCCATTTGCGCCCCGGAGATAGTCGTGCTCTATTCTCACCCCGGTCATAACAGTCCTCAAAGGTATCAGCGCAAAGAAAAAAAGCGACACACCGCTCCCGGGAGAGCTCGAACCTCCAAACGTTCGGTTTACAGCCGATCGCGCTAGCCAGTTGCGCAAGGAGACAGTCGTGCTCCACTCTCACCACCGTCAGATCATTCCTCCAAAGCTATCAGCGCCAAGAAAAAAAGGACAGACCGCTCTCCGGAGGGCTCGCACCTCCAACCGTTTGGTTAACAGCCGAATGCGCTAGCCAATTGCGTCACCGAGATAGTCGTGCTCCACTCTCACCACCCGGAGAACGTTTCTCGAAAGCTATCAGCGCAAAGAAAAAAAGAAACACACCGCTCTCTGGAGGGTTCGAACCTCCAACCTTTTGGTTAACAGCCGACCGCGCTAGCCAATTGCGCCACGGAGACAGGTGTGCTCCACTCTCACCACCGTCAGAACATTTATACAAAGCTATCAGCGCAAAAAAAGACACACCGCTCTCGGGAGGGCTAGAACCTCCAACCTTTTGGTTAACAGCCGATCGGGCTAGCCAATCGCGCCACGTAGACAGTCGTGCTCTACTGTCACCACCGTCAGAACATTTCTCCACAGCTATCAGCGCAAGGAAAAAAAGCGACACACTGCTCCCGGGAGGGCTCGAACCTCCAACCTTTCAGTTAACAGTTGACCGCGCTAGCCAATTCTTCCAAGGAAACAGTCGTGCTCCAATCTCACCACCGTCAGAACATTTCTCCAAAGCTATCAGCGCAAAGACAAAAAAGTGACACACCGCTCTCCGGAGGGCTCGAACCTCCAACCTTTTCGTTAACAGCCGAACGCGCTAGCCAATTGCGTCACGGAGATAGTCGTGTTCCACTCTCACCACCGTCAGAACATTTCTCCATAGCTGTCAGCGCAAAGAAAAAAGAGACACACTGCTCTCGGGAGGGCTCGAACCTCCAACCTTTTGGTTAACAGGTGAACGCGCTAGCCAATTGCGCCAAGGAGGTAGTCGTGCTCTACTCTCTCCACCGTCAGAACATTTCTCCAAAGCTACCAGCGCAAATAAAAAAACGACACACCGTTCCCGGGAGGGCTCGAACCTCCAACCTTTCGGTTAACAGCCGATCGCGCTAACCAATAGCGCCACGGAGACAGTCGTGCTCCACTGTCACCACGGTCAGAACATTTCTCCGAAGCTATCAGCGCGAAGAAAAAAAAGCGACACATCACTCATGGCACAGCTCGAACCTCCAAACTTTTGGTTAACAGCCGATCGTGCTAGCCAAATGCGCCACGTACACAGTCGTGCTCTACTCTCACCACCGTCAGAACATTTCTTCATAGCTGTCAGCGCAAAGAAAAAAGAGACACACCGCTCTCGGGAGGGCTCGAACCTCCAACCTTTTGTTTAACAGCTGATCGCGCTAGCCAATTCTGCCACGGAAACAGTCGTGCTCCACTCTCACCACCGTCAGAACATTCCTCCAAAGCTATCAGCGCAAAGAAAAAAAAAGACACACCGCTCTCCGGAGGGCTCAAACCTCCAACCTTTTGGTTAACAGCCTAACGCGCTAGCCAATTGCGTCACGGAGAGAGTCGTGTTCCACTCTCACCACCCTGAAAACGTTTCTCCAAAGCTATCAGCGCAAAGAAAAAAAAAGAGACACACCACTCTCGGCAGGGCTCGAACCTCCAAACTTTTCCTTAACAGCCGATCGTGCTAGCCAAATGCACCCCGTAGACAGTCGTGCTCTACTTTCACCACCGTCAGAACATTTCTCCATAGCTGTCAGCGCAAAGACAAAAGAGACATACCGCTCTTGGGAGGGCTCGAATCTCCAACCTTTTGGTTAACAGCTTAACGCGCTAGCCAATTGCGCCAAGGAGATAAACGTGCTCTACTCTCACCACCGTCAGAACATTTCTCCAAAGCTATCAGCGCAAAGAAAAAAAGTGACACACCGCTCTCCGGAGGGCTCGAACCTCCAACCTTTTGGTTAACAGCCGAATGCGCTAGCCAATTGCGTCACGGAGATAGTCGTGTTCCACTCTCACCACCCTGAGAACGTTTCTCCAAAGCTATCAGCGCAAAGAAAAAAAGAGACACACCGCTCTCGGGAGGGCTCGAACCTCAAACCGTTGGTTAACAGCCGATCGCGCCAGCCAATTGCGCAAGGAGACAGTCGTGCCCCACTCTCACCACCGTCAGATCATTCCTCCAAAGCTATCAGCGCAAGAAAAAAAAGAGACATACCGCTCTCTGGAGGGCTCGAACATCCAACCTTTCGGTTAACAGCCGAACGCGCTAGCCAATTGCGTCACGGAGATAGTCGTGTTCCACTCGCACCACCCTCAGAACAATTCTCCAAAGCTATCAGTGCGAAAAAAAGACACGCCGCTCTCGGGAGGGCTCGAACATCCAACGTTTTGTTTAACAGCCGAACTTGCTAGCCAATTGCACCACGGAGATATTTGTGCTCCGCTCTTACCACCGTCCGAACATTTCTACAAAGCTATCAGCGCAAAGAAAAAAAGCGACACAATGCTCCCGGGAGGGCTCGAACCTCCAACCTTTCAGTTAACAGTTGATCACGCTAGCCAATTCTGCCACGGAAACAGTCGTGCTCCACTCTCACCACCTTCAGAACATTCCTCCAAAGCTATCAGCGCAAAGAAAAAAAGAGACACACCGCTCTCCGGAGGGCTCAAACCTCCAACCTTTTGGTTAACAGCTGAACGCGCTGGCCAATTGCGTCACGGAGAGAGTCGTGTTCCACTCTCACCACCCTAAGAACGTTTCTCCAAAGCTATCAGCGCAAAGAAAAAAAAAGAGACACACCGCTCTCGGGAGGGCTCGAACCTCAAATCTTTTCGTTAACAGCCGGTCGTGCTAGCCAAATGCGCCACGTAGACAGTCGTGCTCTACTCTCACCACCGTCCGAACATTTCTCCATAGCTGTCAGCGCAAAGAAATAGAAACACACCGCTCTCGGGAGGGCTCGAACCTCCAACCTTTTGGTTAACAGCTTAACACGCTAGCCAATTGCGCCAAGGAGATAAACGTGCTCTACTTTCACCACCGTCAGAAGATTTCTCCAAAGCTATCAGCGCAAAGAATAAAAGCGACACACTGCTCCCGGGAGGGCTCGCACCTCCAACCTTGCAGTTAACAGTTGATCGCGCTAGCCAAATCTGCCACGGAAACAGTCGTGCTCCACTCTCACCCCCATCAGAACACTCCTCGAAAGCTATCAGCGAAAAGACAAAAAAGTGACACACCGCTCTCCAGAGGGCTCGAACCTCCAACCTTTTGGTTAACAGCCGAACGCGCTAGCCGATTGCGTCGCGGAGATAGTCGTGTTCCACTCTCACCACCCTGAGAACGTTTCTCCAAAGCTATCAGCGCAAAGAAAAAAAGAGACACACCGCTCTCGGGAGGGCTCGAACCTCAAACCTTTTGGTTAACAGCCGATCGCGCTAGCCAATTGTGTCATGGAGACAGTCGTGCTCCACTCTCACCACCGTCAGAACATTTCTACAAAGCTATCAGCGCAAAGAAAAAAAGAGACACACCGCTCTCGGGAGGGCTCGAACCTCCAACATTTTGGTTGACAGCCGAGCGCGCTAGCCAAATGCGCCATGGAGATATTCTTGCCCCACACTCACCACCATCAGAACATTTCTACAAAGCTATCAGCGCAAAGAAAAAAAGAGACACACTGCTCTCAGGGAGGCCTCGAAACTCCAACCTTTTTGTTAACAGCTGTACGCGCTAGCCTTTGCGCCCCGGAGATAGTCGTGCTCCAATCTCACCACCATCAGAACATTTCTGCAAAGCTATCAGCCCAAAAAAAGCGACACACCGCTCATGGGAGGGCTTGAACCTCCAACCTTTGCATTAACAGCCGAACGCGCTAGCCAATTGCGTCACGGAGACAGTCGTGCTCCACTCTCACCATGGTCAGAACATTTCTCCAAATGTAGCAGCGCAAAGAAAAAAAGCGACACACCACTCATGGCAGGGCTCGAACTTCCAACCTTTTGGATAACAGCCGATCGTGCTAGCCTATTGCGCCAAGGAGATAGTCGTGCTCTACTCTCACCATCGTCAGAACATTTTTCAAAGCTATCAGCGCAAAGAAAAAAAGCGACACACTGCTCCCGGGAGGGCTCGAACCTCCAACCTTTCAATTAACAGTTGATCGCGCTAGCCAATTCTGCCACGGAAACAGTCGTGCTCCACTCTCAACACCGTCAGAACGTTTCTCCAAAGCTATCAGCGCAAAGAAAAAAAGAGACACACCGCTCTCCGGAGGGCTCGAACCTCCAAACGTTTGGTTAACAGCCGAACGCTCTAGCCAATTGCGTCACGGAGATGGTCGTGTTCCACTCTCACCACCGTCAGAACATTTCTCCCTAGCTGTCAGCGCAAAGAAAAAAGAGACAAACTGCTCCCGGGAGGGCTCGAACCTCCAACCTTTCAGTTAACAGTTGATCGCGCTAGCCAAATCTGCCACGGAAATAGTCGGGCTCCACTCTCACCCCCATAAGAACACTCCTCGAAAGCTATCAGCGCAAAGACAAAAAAGTGACACACCGCGCTCGGATGGACCCGAACCTCCAACCTTTTTGTTAACAGCTGAACGCGCTAGCCATTTGCGCCCCGGAGATAGTCGTGCTCCAATCTCACCACCGTCAGAACATTTCTCCAAAGCTATCAGCGCAAGAAAGCGACACACCACTCATGGGAGGGCTTGAACCTCCAACCTTTCCGTTAACAGCCGAACGCGCTAGCCGATTGCGTCACGGAGAGATTCATGTTCCACTCTCACCACCCTCAGAACGTTTCTCCAAAGCTATCAGCGCAAAAAAAAAGAGACACACCGCTCCCGGGAGGGCTCGAACCTCCAAACTTTTCGTTAACAGCCGATCGTGCTAGCCAAATGCGCCACGTAGATAGTCGTGCTCTACTCTCACCACCGTCAGAACATTTCTCCATAGCTGTCAGCGCAAAGAAAAAAGAGACACACCGCTCTCGGGAGGGCCCGAAGCTCCAAGCTTTTGGTTAACAGCTTAACGCACTAGCCAATTGCGCCAAGGAGATAAACGTGCTCTACTCTCACCACCGTCAGAACATTTCTCCAAAGCTATCAGCGCAAAGAAAAAAAGCGACACACTGCTCCCGGGAGGGCTCCAACCTCCAACCTTTCAGTTAACAGTTGATCGCGCTAGCCAAATCTGCCACGGAAACAGTCGTGCTCCACTCTCACCCCCATCAGAACACTCCTTGAACACTATCAGCGCGAAGACAAAAAAGTGACACACCGCTCTCCGGAGGGCTCGAACCTCCAACCTTTTGGTTAACAGCCGAACGCGCTAGCCAATTGCGTCACGGAGATAGTCGTGTTCCACTCTCACCACCGTCAGAACATTTCTCCATAGCTGTCAGCGCAAAGAAAAAAGAGACACACTGCTCTCGGGAGGGCTCGAACCTCCAACCTTTTGGTTAACAGGTGAACGCGCTAGCCAATTGCGTCAAGGAGGTAGTCGTGCTCTACTCTCACCACCGTCAGAACATTTCTCCAAAGCTGTAAGCGCAAATAAAAAAAACGACACACCGTTCCCGGGAGGGCTCGAACCTCCAACCTTTCGGTTAACAGCCGATCGCGCTAACCAATAGCGCCACGGAGACAGTCGTGCTCCACTGTCACCACGGTCAGAACATTTCTCCAAAGCTATCAGCGCGAAGAAAAAAAAGAGACACACCGCTCTTGGGAGGGCTCGAACCTCCAAGCTTTTGGTTAACAGCTGAACGTGCTAGCCATTTGCGCCCCGGAGATAGTCGTGCTCTATTCTCACCCCGGTCATAACAGTCCTCAAAGGTATCAGCGCAAAGAAAAAAAGCGACACACCGCTCCCGGGAGAGCTCGAACCTCCAAACGTTCGGTTTACAGCCGATCGCGCTAGCCAGTTGCGCAAGGAGACAGTCGTGCTCCACTCTCACCACCGTCAGATCATTCCTCCAAAGCTATCAGCGCCAAGAAAAAAAGGACAGACCGCTCTCCGGAGGGCTCGCACCTCCAACCGTTTGGTTAACAGCCGAATGCGCTAGCCAATTGCGTCACGGAGATAGTCGTGCTCCACTCTCACCACCCGGAGAACGTTTCTCGAAAGCTATCAGCGCAAAGAAAAAAAGAAACACACCGCTCTCGGGAGGGTTCGAACCTCCAACCTTTTGGTTAACAGCCGACCGCGCTAGCCAATTGCGCCACGGAGACAGGTGTGCTCCACTCTCACCACCGTCAGAACATTTATACAAAGCTATCAGCGCAAAAAAAGACACACCGCTCTCGGGAGGGCTAGAACCTCCAACCTTTTGGTTAACAGCCGATCGGGCTAGCCAATCACGCCACGTAGACAGTCGTGCTCTACTGTCACCACCGTCAGAACATTTCTCCACAGCTATCAGCGCAAGGAAAAAAAGCGACACACTGCTCCCGGGAGGGCTCGAACCTCCAACCTTTCAGTTAACAGTTGACCGCGCTAGCCAATTCTTCCAAGGAAACAGTCGTGCTCCAATCTCACCACCGTCAGAACATTTCTCCAAAGCTATCAGCGCAAAGACAAAAAAGTGACACACCGCTCTCCGGAGGGCTCGAACCTCCAACCTTTTGGTTAACAGCCGAACGCGCTAGCCAATTGCGTCACGGAGATAGTCGTGTTCCACTCTCACCACCGTCAGAACATTTCTCCATAGCTGTCAGCGCAAAGAAAAAAGAGACACACTGCTCTCGGGAGGGCTCGAACCTCCAACCTTTTGGTTAACAGGTGAACGCGCTAGCCAATTGCGCCAAGGAGGTAGTCGTGCTCTACTCTCTCCACCGTCAGAACATTTCTCCAAAGCTACCAGCGCAAATAAAAAAAACGACACACCGTTCCCGGGAGGGCTCGAACCTCCAACCTTTCGGTTAACAGCCGATCGCGCTAACCAATAGCGCCACGGAGACAGTCGTGCTCCACTGTCACCACGGTCAGAACATTTCTCCGAAGCTGTCAGCGCGAAGAAAAAAAAGACACACCGCTCCTGGGAGGGCTCGAACCTCCAACGTTTTGGTTAACAGCCGAACGTGCTAACCGATTGCGCCACGGAGATATTCGTGCTCAACTCTCACCACCATAAGAACATATCTCCAAATTTATCAGCGCAAAGAAAAAAAGCGACACACCGCTCATGGAAGGGCTCGAATCCCAACGTTTTGGTTCACAGCCGAACGCACTGGCCAATTGCGCCATAGAGATATTCGTGCTCCACTCTATCCACCGTCAGAACATTTCTACAAAGCTATCAGCGCAAAGAAAAAAGAGACACACCGCTCTCGGGAGGGCTCGAACCTCCAACCTTTTGGTTAACAGCTGATCGCGCTAACCGATTGCGCCACAGAGATAGTCGTGCTCCACTCTCACCACCATCAGAACAATTCTCCACAGCTGTCAGCGCAAAGAAAAAAGAGACACACCACTCTCGGAAGGGCTCGAACCTCCAACCTTTTGGTTAACAGCTGAACGCGCTAGCCAATTGCGCCAAGAAGATAGTCCTGCTCTACTCTCACCACCGTCATAACATTTCTACAAAGCTATCAGAGCAAAGAAAAAAAGTGACACACCGTTCCCGGGAGGGCTCGAACCTCCAACCTTTTGGTTAACAGCTGATCGCGCTAGCCAATTGCGCCACAGAGACAGTCGTGCTCATCTCTCACCACGGTCAGAACATTTCTCCAAAGCTATCAGCGCAAAGAAAAAAAAACGACACACCGTTCCCGGCAGGGCTCGAACCTTCAACCTTTCGGTTAACAGCCAATCGCGCTAGCCAATTGCGTCACGGAGACAGTCATGCTCCACTCTCATCATGGTCAGAACATTTCTCCAAAGGTATCAGCGCAAAGAAAAAAAAGCGACACATCACTCATGGCACAGCTCGAACCTCCAAACTTTTGGTTAACAGCCGATCGTGCTAGCCAATTGCGCCACGGAGATAGTCGTGCTCCGCTCTCACCACCGTCAGAACATTTCTCCAAAGCTATCAGCGCGAAGAAAAAAAGCAACACACCACTCATGGGAGGGCTCGAACCTCCAACCTTTTGTTTAACAGCTGATCGCGCTAGCCAATTCTGCCACGGAAACAGTCGTGCTCCACTCTCACCACCGTCAGAACATTCCTCCAAAGCTATCAGCGCAAAGAAAAAAAAAGACACACCGCTCTCCGGAGGGCTCAAACCTCCAACCTTTTGGTTAACAGCCTAACGCGCTAGCCAATTGCGTCACGGAGAGAGTCGTGTTCCACTCTCACCACCCTGAAAACGTTTCTCCAAAGCTATCAGCGCAAAGAAAAAAAAAGAGACACACCACTCTCGGCAGGGCTCGAACCTCCAAACTTTTCCTTAACAGCCGATCGTGCTAGCCAAATGCACCCCGTAGACAGTCGTGCTCTACTCTCACCACCGTCAGAACATTTCTCCATAGCTGTCAGCGCAAAGACAAAAGAGACATACCGCTCTTGGGAGGGCTCGAATCTCCAACCTTTTGGTTAACAGCTTAACGCGCTAGCCAATTGCGCCAAGGAGATAAACGTGCTCTACTCTCACCACCGTCAGAACATTTCTCCAAAGCTATCAGCGCAAAGAAAAAAAGTGACACACCGCTCTCCGGAGGGCTCGAACCTCCAAACTTTTGGTTAACAGCCGAACGCGCTAGCCAATTGCGTCACGGAGATAGTCGTGTTCCACTCTCACCACCCTGAGAACGTTTCTCCAAAGCTATCAGCGCAAAGAAAAAAAGAGACACACCGCTCTCGGGAGGGCTCGAACCTCAAACCGTTGGTTAACAGCCGATCGCGCCAGCCAATTGCGCAAGGAGACAGTCGTGCCCCACTCTCACCACCGTCAGATCATTCCTCCAAAGCTATCAGCGCAAGAAAAAAAAGAGACATACCGCTCTCTGGAGGGCTCGAACATCCAACCTTTCGGTTAACAGCCGAACGCGCTAGCCAATTGCGTCACGGAGATAGTCGTGTTCCACTCGCACCACCCTCAGAACAATTCTCCAAAGCTATCAGTGCGAAAAAAAGACACGCCGCTCTCGGGAGGGCTCGAACATCCAACGTTTTGTTTAACAGCCGAACTTGCTAGCCAATTGCACCACGGAGATATTTGTGCTCCGCTCTTACCACCGTCCGAACATTTCTACAAAGCTATCAGCGCAAAGAAAAAAAGCGACACAATGCTCCCGGGAGGGCTCGAACCTCCAACCTTTCAGTTAACAGTTGATCGCGCTAGCCAATTCTGCCACGGAAACAGTCGTGCTCCACTCTCACCACCTTCAGAACATTCCTCCAAAGCTATCAGCGCAAAGAAAAAAAGAGACACACCGCTCTCCGGAGGGCTCAAACCTCCAACCTTTTGGTTAACAGCTGAACGCGCTGGCCAATTGCGTCACGGAGAGAGTCGTGTTCCACTCTCACCACCCTAAGAACGTTTCTCCAAAGCTATCAGCGCAAAGAAAAAAAAAGAGACACACCGCTCTCGGGAGGGCTCGAACCTCAAAACTTTTCGTTAACAGCCGGTCGTGCTAGCCAAATGCGCCACGTAGACAGTCGTGCTCTACTCTCACCACCGTCAGAACATTTCTCCATAGCTGTCAGCGCAAAGAAATAGAAACACACCGCTCTCGGGAGGGCTCGAACCTCCAACCTTTTGGTTAACAGCTTAACACGCTAGCCAATTGCGCCAAGGAGATAAACGTGCTCTACTTTCACCACCGTCAGAAGATTTCTCCAAAGCTATCAGCGCAAAGAATAAAAGCGACACACTGCTCCCGGGAGGGCTCGCACCTCCAACCTTGCAGTTAACAGTTGATCGCGCTAGCCAAATCTGCCACGGAAACAGTCGTGCTCCACTCTCACCCCCATCAGAACACTCCTCGAAAGCTATCAGCGAAAAGACAAAAAAGTGACACACCGCTCTCCAGAGGGCTCGAACCTCCAACCTTTTGGTTAACAGCCGAACGCGCTAGCCGATTGCGTCGCGGAGATAGTCGTGTTCCACTCTCACCACCCTGAGAACGTTTCTCCAAAGCTATCAGCGCAAAGAAAAAAAGAGACACACCGCTCTCGGGAGGGCTCGAACCTCAAACCTTTTGGTTAACAGCCGATCGCGCTAGCCAATTGTGTCATGGAGACAGTCGTGCTCCACTCTCACCACCGTCAGAACATTTCTACAAAGCTATCAGCGCAAAGAAAAAAAGAGACACACCGCTCTCGGGAGGGCTCGAACCTCCAACATTTTGGTTGACAGCCGAGCGCGCTAGCCAAATGCGCCATGGAGATATTCTTGCCCCACACTCACCACCATCAGAACATTTCTACAAAGCTATCAGCGCAAAGAAAAAAAGAGACACACTGCTCTCAGGGAGGACTCGAAACTCCAACCTTTTTGTTAACAGCTGTACGCGCTAGCCTTTGCGCCCCGGAGATAGTCGTGCTCCAATCTCACCACCATCAGAACATTTCTGCAAAGCTATCAGCCCAAAAAAAGCGACACACCGCTCATGGGAGGGCTTGAACCTCCAACCTTTGCATTAACAGCCGAACGCGCTAGCCAATTGCGTCACGGAGACAGTCGTGCTCCACTCTCACCATGGTCAGAACATTTCTCCAAATGTAGCAGCGCAAAGAAAAAAAGCGACACACCACTCATGGCAGGGCTCGAACCTCCAACCTTTTGGATAACAGCCGATCGTGCTAGCCTATTGCGCCAAGGAGATAGTCGTGCTCCACTCTCAACACCGTCAGAACGTTTCTCCAAAGCTATCAGCGCAAAGAAAAAAAGAGACACACCGCTCTCCGGAGGGCTCGAACCTCCAAACGTTTGGTTAACAGCCGAACGCTCTAGCCAATTGCGTCACGGAGATGGTCGTGTTCCACTCTCACCACCGTCAGAACATTTCTCCCTAGCTGTCAGCGCAAAGAAAAAAGAGACAAACTGCTCCCGGGAGGGCTCGAACCTCCAACCTTTCAGTTAACAGTTGATCGCGCTAGCCAAATCTGCCACGGAAATAGTTGGGCTCCACTCTCACCCCCATCAGAACACTCCTCGAAAGCTATCAGCGCAAAGACAAAAAAGTGACACACCGCGCTCGGATGGACCCGAACCTCCAACCTTTTTGTTAACAGCTGAACGCGCTAGCCATTTGCGCCACGGAGATAGTCGTGCTCCAATCTCACCACCGTCAGAACATTTCTCCAAAGCTATCAGCGCAAGAAAGCCACACCACACATGGGAGGGCTTGAACCTCCAACCTTTCCGTTAACAGCCGAACGCGCTAGCCGATTGCGTCACGGAGAGATTCATGTTCCACTCTCACCACCCTCAGAACGTTTCTCCAAAGCTATCAGCGCAAAAAAAAGAGACACACCGCTCCCGGGAGGGCTCGAACCTCCAAACTTTTCGTTAACAGCCGATCGTGCTAGCCAAATGCGCCACGTAGATAGTCGTGCTCTACTCTCACCACCGTCAGAACATTTCTCCATAGCTGTCAGCGCAAAGAAAAAAGAGACACACCGCTCTCGGGAGGGCCCGAAGCTCCAAGCTTTTGGTTAACAGCTTAACGCACTAGCCAATTGCGCCAAGGAGATAAACGTGCTCTACTCTCACCACCGTCAGAACATTTCTCCAAAGCTATCATCGCAAAGAAAAAAAGCGACACACCGTTCCTGGGAGGGCTCGAACCTCCAACCTTTCGGTTAACAGCCGATCGCGCTAACCAATAGCGCCACGGAGACAGTCGTGCTCCACTGTCACCATGGTCAGAACATTTCTCCAAAGCTATCAGCGCGAAGAAAAAAAGAGACACACCGCTCTTGGGAGGGCTCGAACCTCCAAGCTTTTGGTTAACAGCTGAACGTGCTAGGCAATTCCGTCACGGTGATAGTCATGTTCCACTCTCACCACCCTCAGAACGTTCCTCCAAAGCTATCAGCGCAAAGAAAAAAAAGAGACACACCGCTCTCGGGAGGGCTCGAACCTCCAAACTTTTCATTAACAGCCGATCGTGCTAGCCAAATGCGCCACGTAGACAGTCGTGCTCTACTCTCACCACCGTCAGAACATTTCTCCATAGCTGTCAGCGCGAAGAAAAAAGAGACACACCGCTCTCGGGAGGGCCCGAACCTCCAACGTTTTGGTTAACAGTTTAACGCGCTAGCCAATTGCGCCAAGGAGATAAACGTGCTCTACTCTCACCACCGTCAGAACATTTCTCCAATCCTATCAGCGCAAAGAAACAAAGCGACACACTGCTCCCGGGAGGGCTCGAACCTCCAACCTTTCAGTTAACAGTTGATCGCTCTAGCCAAGTCGGCCACGGAAACAGTCGTGCTCCACTCTCACCCCCATCAGAACACTCCTCGAAAGCTATCAGCGCAAAGACAAAATAGTGACACACCGCTCTCCGGAGGGCTCGAACATCCAACCTTTTGGTTAACAGCCGAACGCGCTAGCCAATTGCGTCACAGAGATTGTCGTGTTCCACTCTCACCACCGTCAGAACATTTCTCCAAAGCTATCAGCGCAAAAAAAGCGACGCACCGCTCATGGGAGGGCTTCAACCTCCAACCTTTCCGTTAACAGCCGAACGCGCTAGCCGACTGCGTCACGGAGACAGTCGTGCTCCACTCTCACCATGGTCTGAACATTTCTCCAAAGCTATAAGCGCAAAGAAAAAAAAGAGACACACCGCTCTCCGGAGGGCTCGAACCTCCAAACTTTTGGTTAACAGCCGAACGCGCTAGCCAACTGCGTCACGGAGATAGTCGTGTTCCACTCTCACCACCCTCAGAACATTTCTCCAAAACTATCAGCGCAAAGAATAAAAGAGGCACACCGCTCTCGGGAGGGCTCAAACCTCCAACGTTTTGGTTACCAGCCGATCACGCTAGCCAATTGCGCCACGGAGATAGTCGTGCTCCGCTCTCACCACCGTCAGAACATTTCTCCAAAGCTATCAGCGCGAAGAAAAAAAGCAACACACCACTCATGGGAGGGCTCGAACCTCCAACCTTTTGTTTAACAGCTGATCGCGCTAGCCAATTCTGCCACGGAAACAGTCGTGCTCCACTCTCACCACTGTCAGAACATTCCTCCAAAGCTATCAGCGCAAAGAAAAAAAGAGACACACCGCTCTCCGGAGGGCTCAAACCTCCAACCTTTTGGTTAACAGCCGAACTTGCTAGCCAATAGCGTCACGGAGAGAGTCGTGTTCCACTCTCACCACCCTAAAAACGTTTCTCCAAAGCTATCAGCGCAAAGAGAAAAAAAGAGACACACCGCTCTCAGCAGGGCTCGAACCTCCAAACTTTTCGTTAACAGCCGATCGTGCTAGCCAAATGCGCCCCGTAGACAGTCGTGCTCTACTCTCACCACCGTCAGAACATTTCTCCATAGCTGTCAGCGCAAAGAAAAAAGAGACACCGCTCTTGGGAGGGTCGAATCTCCAACCTTTTGGTTAACAGCTTAACGCGCTAGCCAATTGCGCCAAGGAGATAAACGTGCTCTACTCTCACCACCGTCAGAACATTTCTCCAAAGCTATCAGCGCAAAGAAAAAAAAGCGACACACTGCTCCCGGGAAGGCTCGAACCTCCAACCTTTCAGTTAACAGTTGATCGCGCTAGCCAAATCTGCCACGGAAACAGTCGTGCTCCCCTCTCACCACCATCAGAACACTCCTCGAAAACTATCAGCGCAAAGACAAAAAAGTGACACACCGCTCTCCAGAGGGCTCGAACCTCCAACCTTTTGGTTAACAGCCGAACGCGCTAGCCAATTGCGTCACGGAGATAGTCGTGTTCTACTCTCACAACCCTGAGAACGTTTCTCCAAAGCTATCAGCGCAAAGAAAAAAAGAGACACACCGCTCTCGGGAGGGCTAGAACCTCTAACCTTTTGGTTAACAGCCGATCGTGCTAGCCAATCGCGCCACGTAGACAGTCGTGCTATACTGTCACCATCGTCAGAACATTTCTCCCTAGCTGTCAGCGCAAAGAAAAAAGAGACACACTGCTCCCGGGAGGGCTCGAACCTCCAACCTTTCAGTTAACAGTTGATCGCGCTAGCCAAATCTGCCACGGAAACAGTCGTGCTCCACTCTCACCCCCATCAGAACACTCCTTGAAAGCTATCAGCGCAAAGACAAAAAAGTGACACACCGCGCTCGGAATGGCCCGAACCTCCAACCTTTTTGTTAACAGCTGAACGCGCTAGCCATTTGCGCCACGAAGATAGTCGTGCTCCAATCTCACCACCGTCAGAACATTTCTCCAAAGCTATCAGCGCAAAAAAAGCGACACACCGCTCATGGGAGGGCTTGAACCTCCAACCTTTCCGTTAACAGCCGAACGCGCTAGCCCATTGCGTCACGGAGAGAGTCATGTTCCACTCTCACCACCCTGAGAACGTTTCTCCAAAGCTATCAGCGCAAAGAAAAGAAAAGAGACACACCACTCTCGGGAGGGCTCGAACCTCCAAACTTTTCGTTAACAGCCGATCGTGCTAGCCAAATGCGCCACGTACCCATTCGTGCTCTACTCTCACCACCGTCAGAACATTTCTCCATAGCTGTCAGCGCAAAGAAAAAAGAGACACACCGCTCTCGGGAGGGCCCAAAGCTCCAACCTTTTGGTTAACAGCTTAACGCGCTAGCCAATTGCGCCAAGGAGATAAACGTGCTCTACTCTCACCACCGTCAGAACATTTCTCCAAAGCTATCAGCGCAAAGAAAAAAAGCGACACACTGCTCCCGGGAGGGCTCGAACCTCCAACCTTTCAGTTAACAGTTGATCGCGCTAGCCAAATCAGCCACGGAAACAGTCGTGCTCCACTCTCACCCCCATCAGAACACTCCTCCAAAGCTATCAGCGCAAAGACAAAAAAGTAACACACCGCTCTCCGGAGGGCTCGAACCTCCAACCTTTTGGTTAACAGCCGAACGCGCTAGTCAATTCTGCCACGGAAACAGTCGTGCTCCACTCTCACCACTGTCAGAACATTCCTCCAAAGCTATCAGCGCAAAGAAAAAAAGAGACACACCGCTCTCCGGAGGGCTCAAACCTCCAACCTTTTGGTTAACAGCCGAACGCGCTAGCCAATAGCGTCACGGAGAGAGTCGTGTTCCACTCTCACCACCCTAAAAACGTTTCTCCAAAGCTATCAGCGCAAAGAGAAAAAAAGAGACACACCGCTCTCAGCAGGGCTCGAACCTCCAAACTTTTCGTAAACAGCCGATCGTGCTAGCCAAATGCGCCCCGTAGACAGTCGTGCTCTACTCTCACCACCGTCAGAACATTTCTCCATAGCTGTCAGCGCAAAGAAAAAAGAGACACACCGCTCTTGGGAGGGTCGAATCTCCAACCTTTTGGTTAACAGCTTAACGCGCTAGCCAATTGCGCCAAGGAGATAAACGTGCTCTACTCTCACCACCGTCAGAACATTTCTCCAAAGCTATCAGCGCAAAGAAAAAAAGCGACACACTGCTCCCGGGAAGGCTCGAACCTCCAACCTTTCAGTTAACAGTTGATCGCGCTAGCCAAATCTGCCACGGAAACAGTCGTGCTCCCCTCTCACCACCATCAGAACACTCCTCGAAAACTATCAGCGCAAAGACAAAAAAGTGACACACCGCTCTCCAGAGGGCTCGAACCTCCAACCTTTTGGTTAACAGCCGAACGCGCTAGCCAATTGCGTCACGGAGATAGTCGTGTTCTACTCTCACAACCCTGAGAACGTTTCTCCAAAGCTATCAGCGCAAAGAAAAAAAGAGACACACCGCTCTCGGGAGGGCTAGAACCTCTAACCTTTTGGTTAACAGCCGATCGTGCTAGCCAATCGCGCCACGTAGACAGTCGTGCTATACTGTCACCATCGTCAGAACATTTCTCCCTAGCTGTCAGCGCAAAGAAAAAAGAGACACACTGCTCCCGGGAGGGCTCGAACCTCCAACCTTTCAGTTAACAGTTGATCGCGCTAGCCAAATCTGCCACGGAAACAGTCGTGCTCCACTCTCACCCCCATCAGAACACTCCTTGAAAGCTATCAGCGCAAAGACAAAAAAGTGACACACCGCGCTCGGAAGGGCCCGAACCTCCAACCTTTTTGTTAACAGCTGAACGCGCTAGCCATTTGCGCCACGAAGATAGTCGTGCTCCAATCTCACCACCGTCAGAACATTTCTCCAAAGCTATCAGCGCAAAAAAAGCGACACACCGCTCATGGGAGGGCTTGAACCTCCAACCTTTCCGTTAACAGCCGAACGCGCTAGCCCATTGCGTCACGGAGAGAGTCGTGTTCCACTCTCACCACCCTGAGAACGTTTCTCCAAAGCTATCAGCGCAAAGAAAAGAAAAGAGACACACCACTCTCGGGAGGGCTCGAACCTCCAAACTTTTCGTTAACAGCCGATCGTGCTAGCCAAATGCGCCACGTACCCATTCGTGCTCTACTCTCACCACCGTCAGAACATTTCTCCATAGCTGTCAGCGCAAAGAAAAAAGAGACACACCGCTCTCGGGAGGGCCCAAAGCTCCAACCTTTTGGTTAACAGCTTAACGCGCTAGCCAATTGCGCCAAGGAGATAAACGTGCTCTACTCTCACCACCGTCAGAACATTTCTCCAAAGCTATCAGCGCAAAGAAAAAAAGCGACACACTGCTCCCGGGAGGGCTCGAACCTCCAACCTTTCAGTTAACAGTTGATCGCGCTAGCCAAATCAGCCACGGAAACAGTCGTGCTCCACTCTCACCCCCATCAGAACACTCCTCCAAAGCTATCAGCGCAAAGACAAAAAAGTAACACACCGCTCTCCGGAGGGCTCGAACCTCCAACCTTTTTGTTAACAGCCGAACGCGCTAGTCAATTGTGTCACGGAGATAGTCGTGTTCCACTCTCACCACCGTCAGAACATTTCTCCATAGCTGTCAGCGCAAAGAAAAAAGAGACACACTGCTCTCGGGAGGGCTTGAACCTCCAACCTTTTGGTTAACAGGTGAACGCGCTAGCCAATTGCGTCAAGGAGGTAGTCGTGCTCTACTCTCACCACCGTCAGAACATTTCTCCAAAGCTACCAGCACAAATAAAAAAAAACGACACACCGTTCCTGGGAGGGCTCGAACCTCCAACCTTTCGGTTAACAGCCGATCGCGCTAGCCGATTGTGCCACGGAGATATTCGTGCTCAACTCTCACCACCATCAGAACATTCCTCCAAATCTATCAGCGCAAAGAAAAAAAGCGACACACCACTCATGGGGGGGCTCGAACCTTCAACCTTTCGGTTAACAGCCGATCGCGGTAGCCAATTGCGTCATGGAGAGAGTCATGCTCCACTCTCATCATGGTCAGAACATTACTCCAAAGCTATCAGCGCAAAAAAAACGACACACCGTTTCCGGCAGGGCTCGAACCTTCAACCTTTCGGTTAACAGCCGATCGCGCTAGCGAATGGCGTCACGGAGACAGTCATGCTCCACTCTCATCATGGTCAGAACATTTCTCCAAAGGTATCAGCGCAAAGAAAAAAAAAGCGACACATCACTCATGGCAGGGCTCGAATCTCCAAACTTTTGGTTAACAGCCGATTGTTCTAGCCAAATGCGCCACGTAGACAGTCGTGCTCTACTCTCACCACCGTCAGAACATTTCTTCATAGCTGTCAGCGCAAAGAAAAAAGTGCCGCCATATCCACGAAGTGAATGATGATGAGTGGGCAAAGCTCCGGAGGTAAACCTGGTAAACCATGAATCCTCTGTACATTTTGCCCACTCGATTTCATCACATCGCTCCCCCTAGCGTACGTCGCCGCACTAAATCGAACGATTGCCTTCAACCAATGAGACGCGCCATATGTGACATCATTCCTATTTTATAAGATCTCGCGTCTTTCATCATTTACAAGTACCGCTTTCTAGTTTATAACATCTTGCATCTTTTCATCATCAGCTACAAGTACCCCCATCTAGTAAACACTACAAGAACTAAACGAGAGGTGGCTACATGGATGGATGGATGGATGGATAAGGCTGTACCCTTTAGATCGGGCGGTGGCTAGCGCCACCAAGCCGTAATACCTAATGAACCAAAAACTATATTTTTTCCTTAAAAAAGAAATAAAGAAAAAAGAGAAAAAAGAAAAAAAAGAAAGAGTTTGAGGATTCGTACTTTGCAGTGAAGAGTTTAAATTTCACTCGTGCCTTGACTTTAGCCACCAATCAGATAACCTCCTTCTAGTTAAGTCTTCCCGCTTAAAGTTTATTTTGCCCTCCCGGTCCCTAAACCCAAGTGCTTTGAAAAATTCTGCGCCATCATCCTGAACTATAGGGTGAAGCCCTTTACAGAACATTATCAAGTGTTCGGCAGTTTCTTCTTCCTCTCCACACGCACTGCATACTGTGTCTACCCCTTCGTATTTGGCCCGATATGTCTTGGTTCGCAGTACTCCCGTTCTGGCCTCAAACAGTAGAGAACTACCCCGAGTATTATCATAGATCCTTTCCTTGGCAATTTCCTGCTTAAACGTTCGATAGATCTCTAGTGCGGACTTCTTTATCATGCCCATTCTCCACATGTCAGTCTCCGTTTCCTTCACTTTCTTCTTAACCGATAGTTCTTTTTGGTTTGGCCACCTGCTGTTTTCTAAGTATTTACCAGTCAACTTCCTGGTTCGCTTCCTCCATTTTGTATCGACATTCTTCATGTACAAGTAGCTGAAAACCTTCCTAGCCCAACGCTCTTCCCCCATTTCTCTCAACCGCTTCTCAAATTTTATCTTGCTGCTAGCTTGCCTGCCCTCAAATGATGTCCATCCCATATCACCTTGTACTCCCTGATTTGGTGTATTCCCGTGAGCTCCTAAAGCAAGCCTACCTATTCCACGTTGCTTAATTTCTAATCTTGCTTGAACTTCTGATCTCATGCACAAGACCGCATTGCCGAACGTCAGCCCAGGAACCATGACCCCTTTCCATATTCCTCTCACAACATCATACCTATTGTAATTCCACAGTGCCCTATTTTTCATGACTGCTGCATTCCTGTTACCTTTAGTCGTCACGTATATTTCGTGTTCCCTCAGATACTCGGTCCCATTGCTTATCCATACGCCCAGATATTTGTATTTATCTGTTATCTCTAGCGTGACCTCCTGTATTCTAAGCTCACTACCTTCGTTGTCATTGAAAATCATGACTGCTGATTTTTCCTTACCGAATCTAAAATCTAACCTATCTCCCTCATTACCGCAGATGTCCATCAATCTCTGCAAATCTTCCTTGTTGTTGGCCATTAGCACTATATCATCTGCGTACATTAATGCTGGTAGTGCCTGATCAATAAGTTTTCCTTGTTTGACTAAAGAGAGGTTGAAGCCCAGTCCACTTCGCTCTAATTTTGCCTCTAATCCTTGTAGGTACATCATGAATAATAAGGGTGACAGGGGGCACCCCTGCCTAAGCCCCCGTTTTACCTCTGCAGGCTTGGATACCTGTTTTTCCCACTTTATAACTGCCTTGTTACCTTTATAGATACCCTTTAGAAGATTAGTGACTACATGTTCCACGCCTAGTGTGTCCAGTATTCCCCACAATTCCTCTTGAACCACGCTATCGTATGCTCCCTTGATATCCAAAAATGCTAGCCACAGGGGCCTGTGTTCCTTTTCTGCTATTTCGATGCACTGCGTCAGTGAGAACAGATTGTCTTCCAACCTCCTGTGTTTCCGAAACCCATTCTGCAGTTCCCCCAGCACCCCCTCATCCTCTATCCACGCCTGCAGTCTTTCCTTTATAATCTGCATCGCCAGCCTGTAGACCACTGATGTCACTGTTATAGGACGGTAGTTGTTTATGTCAGCTTTGTCCCCCTTTCCTTTATAGATCATGCTCTTCCTGCTAAGTTTCCATCCATCGGGAACTTCACCATCGATTATTATTGTGCTCACTGCCTCTCTCAAAGCCCGCTTAGACTTCGGACCTAATGTCTTTATCAGCCTAATTGGAATGCCATCTTGGCCTGTCGATGTACTAATAGGAACCTTTTCTCAGCCCTTTCCCACTCTTGTTGTGAAAATGGAGCCATTGCACCACTTGATTCGTCCTCGTCTTTTGTGGTGCATAAAGTACTTCTTTGTTGAAATTTTTCTGTCACTTTTGTTCTTATATATTCAATAGCTTCGTCCCCTTCTAGCCTGGCACCTTGGGCTGTAGTTATAAATCTCTGCTCTAGGCTCGTTTCATTTCTTAGGGAGTTTAGATGGTTCCAAAATTTCGCAGCTGCCTTTCTATCTTTTTTATGTACTTCTGCCAGCCACTGAGCTCCCTTCCTTCTAATCTTTTCATTGATCAGAAGGGATGCATCCCTTCTACAGCTTAGAAAGGTTACCCATTTTCTTTCAACATCATCTGTCGGTTCACCCCGCTGCTTAGCATGTCTGTGTTCCCTAGAGGCTTCCTGACGTTTTGCTATGGCTCTCTTAACTTCCTAATCCCACCAACTTTTGGGTTTGTGTCTTCTTTTCCGGGGTGACTTGTCACGCGTCTTAGCAAGCTCTAGCTCAAAGAGTCTAATTAGATTCGTGTATGTCCACACTGTCTTATTATCCTCCGTGATTACTTTCTCAATTTGCTTAGTGGCTATTTCAATTTGCCTTTCTGGATAAAAATTTTCCTGTAGTTGCTCATCTTGTCTCCTTCCCACTTTCACTCCTCTTCCAAAACTTAGCTTGATACGTTTGTGATCGCTACCCAGACTTCTGGAGCCACCTTCATCTATGTGCATTCCCCTGAGCTTATCATACATCCTATGTGACATCAGTGCATAATCTATCGTCGACTGAAGCCTTCCTACCTCCCATGTTATTTGCCCTTCACACTTCTCGGTACTGTTGCAAATGATCAAATCAAGTCTTTCACACATATCCATGATCATTTTTCCTGTCGGGTCGGTATACCCATCTATATCTTCTATGTGCGCATTCATGTCTCCTAGTATAATTATCTCGCACTCTCTTCCTAACTCCTGAATGTCCTTTGATATACACTCTACCATTGTCTGGTTTTCCTCTCTGGCCTTTGCTCCCGTCCACAAGTACACGAAACCAAGGAGTGTCATTTGACCTGCCACTTTCCCTTTTAGCCCTAAATGTTCCTTGCACTCCTGCTTGACCCTTTGCCAGTCTGTACTTTTATGAATGAATGCCCCAATACCACCCCCCTTTCTGCTGCCTTCTGTTCTATTACAATATTCCCACGCGTAGTCCGGATTGTTCGGAGGTTGTTCCATGTCCCTGAGATGTGTTTCTACAAAACCGTATACCATCGGCCTCTCTTCCCTTAGCTGTTCTTCTATCTCTTCCCACTTCAGCCTGTTCCTACCACCCTGCATGTTAATATACCCTATGTCTGAATTGGCTCGGCGCTCGTGGCTACGTCTATTTATACCCCGGACTCTACCTATCTTAGATATTGGTGCCACTTTGGAATCGTATCTGTCCATACCATCTGTCGAAGAGTCTCTCTGGTTGTTTTGCTCGTTACTAGCTATCCTGCACCCCGAAGGGCTCGCTTGCCCCCCAAAAAAGCTACTGCGCGTCCTGCAAGTCGCCAACCCACCTCATGACCTAGCCGCCCATCGAAGTGAATTCTGTCTCGTTGAAAACCCCCCCACCTATGCACCTCTCTGTTTATTTCCACCACCTCAAAGCCTTTCTCTCGACTCATCCGCCATATCTCTTGGTTTGCGTTGACCACCGCTCTTTGCAGGTTGCTATCACGCACCGGTACCTCCGGTATCGTGCATATCACTACCTGTATTTTAGGTAGTGATACCTGTATTGATACATATCACTACCTGTGATACATATCACTACCTGTACCTACAAACAGGAGACGGTACCGCCATCTAGTGAACACTGCAAGAACTAAATTAGAGGTGGCTACATACAGGGGACGGTACCGCCATCTAGTGAACACTGCAAGAACTAAACTAGAGGTGGCTACATACAGGGGACGCACAGCCCACGCCCTAAGGAGCTTCGCCCCTAAAAAGAGACACACCGCTCTCGGGAGGGCTCCAACCTCCAACCTTTTGGTTAACAGCTAAACGCGCTAGCCAATTGCGCCAAGAGATAAACGTGCTCTACTCTCACCACCGTCAGAACATTTCTCCAAAGCTATCAGCGCAAAGAAAAAAAGCGACGCACTGCTCCCGGGAGGGCTCGAACCTCCAACCTTTCGGTTAACAGTTGATCGCGCTAGCCAAATCGGCCACGGAGACAGTCGTGCTCCACTGTCACCACGGTCAGAACATTTCTCCAAAGCTATCAGCGCGAAGAAAAAAAAGAGACACACCGCTCTTTGGAGTGCTCGAACCTCCAACGTTTTGGTTAACAGCCGAACGGGCTAGCCGATTGTGCCACGGAGATATTCGTGCTCAACTCTCACCACCATAAGAACATATCTCCAAATTTATCAGCGCAAAGAAAAAAAGCGACACACCGCTCATGGGAGGGCTTGAACCTCCAACGTTTTGGTTCACAGCCGAACGCACTGGCCAATTGCGCCATACAGCCGAACGCACTGGCCAATTGCGCCATAGAGATATTCGTGCTCCACTCTAACCACCGTCAGAACATTTCTACAAGGCTATCAGCGCAAAGAAAAGAAGACACACACCACTCATGGGAGGGCTCGAACCTCCAACCTTTTGGTTAACAGCTGATCGCACTAGCCAATTGCGCCAAGGAGACAGTCGTGCTCATCTCTCACCACGGTCAGAACATTTCTCCAAAGCCATCAGCGCAAAGAAAAAAAACGACACACCGTTCCCGGCAGGGCTCGAACCTTCAACCTTTCGGTTAACAGCCAATCGCGCTAGCCAATTGCGTCACGGAGACAGTCATGCTCCACTCTCATCATTGTCAGAACATTTCTCCAAAGGTATCAGCGCAAAGCAAAAAAAGCGACACATCACTCATGACAGGGCTCGAACCTCCAAAATTTGGTTAACAGCCGATCGTGCTAGCCAAATGCGCCACGTAGACAGTCGTGCTCTACTCTCACCACCGTCAGAACATTTCTTCATAGCTGTCAGCGCAAAGAAAAAAGAGACACACCGCTCTCGGGAGGGCTCCAACCTCCAACCTTTTGGTTAACAGCTTAACGCGCTAGCCAATTGCGCCAAGGAGATAAACGTGCTCCTATCTCACCACCATCAGAACATTTCTCCAAAGCTATCAGCGCAAAAAAAGCGACACACCGCTCATGGGAAGGCTTCAACCTCCAACCTTTCTGTTAACAGCCGAACGCGCTAGCCGATTGCGTCACGGAGACAGTCGTGCACCACTCTCACCATGGTCTGAACATTTTTCCAAAGCTATCAGCGCAAAGAAAAAAAAAAGACGCACCGCTCTCCGGATGGCTCGAACCTCCAAACTTTTGGTTAACAGCCGAACGCGCTAGCCAATTGCGTCACGGAGATAGTCGTGTTCCACTCTCACCACCCTCAGAACATTTCTCCAAAGCTACCAGCGCAAAGAATAAAAGAAACACACCGCTCTCGGGAGGACTCAAACCTCCAACCTTTTGGTTACCAGCCGATCGCGCTAGCCAATTGCGCCACGGAGATAGTCGTGCTCCACTCTCACCACCGTCAGAACATTTCTCCAAAGCTATCAGCGCAAAGAAAAAAAAGAGACACACCGCTCTCCGGAGGGCTCAAACCTCCAACCTTTTGGTTAACAGCCGAACGCGCTAGCCAATTGCGTCACGGAGAGAGTCGTGTTCCACTCTAACCACCCTAAAAACGTTTCTACAAAGCTATCAGCGCAAAGATAAAAAAAGAGACGAACCGCTCTCGGGAGGGCTTGAACCTCCAACCTCTTGGTTAACAGCCGATCAAGCTAGCCATTTGCGCAACGGACACACTCGTGCTCCACTCTCACCACCGTTAGAACATTTCTACAAAGCTATCGGCGCAAAGAAAAAAAGCGACACAATGCTCCCGGGAGGGCTCGAACCTCCAACCTTTCAGTTAAAAGTTGATCGCGCTAGCCAATTCTGTCACGGAAACAGTCGTGCTCCACTCTCACCACCGTCCGAACATTTCTACAAAGCTATCGGCGCAAAGAAAAAAAGCGACACAATGCTCCTGGGAGGGCTCGAACCTCCAACCTTTCAGTTAACAGTTGATCGCGCTAGCCAATTCTGCCACGGAAACAGTCGTGCTCCACTCTCACCACCGTCAGAACATTCCTCCAAAGCTATCAGCGGAAAGAAAAAAAAAGAGACACACCGCTCTCCGGAGGGCTCAAACCTCCAACCTTTTGGTTAAAAGCCGAACGCGCTAGCCAATTACGTCACGGAGAGAGTCGTGTTCCACTCTCACCACCCTAAGAACGTTTCTCCAAAGCTATCAGCGCAAAGAGAAAAACAGAGAAACACCGCTCTCAGGAGGGCTCGAACCTCCAAACTTTTCGTTAACAGCCGATCGTGCTAGCCAATTGCGCCAAGGAGATAAACGTGCTCTACTCTCACCACCGTCAGAACATTTCTCCAAAGCTATCAGCGCAAAGAAAAAAAGCGACACACTGCTCCCGGGAGGGCTCGAACCTCCAACCTTTCAGTTAACAGTTGATCGCGCTAGCCAAATCTGCGACGGAAACAGTCGTGCTCCACTCTCACCCCCATCAGAACACTCCTCGAAAGCTATCAGCGCAAAGACAAAAAAGTGACACACCGCTTTCCGGAGGGCTCGAACCTCCAACCTTTTGGTTAACAGCCGAACGCGCTAGCCAATTGCGTCACGGAGATAGTCGTGTTCCACTCTCACCGCCCTGAGAAAGTTTCTCCAAAGCTATCAGCGCAAAGAAAAAAAGAGACACACCGCTCTCGGGAGGGCTCGAACCTTCAACCTTTCGGTTAACAGCCGATCGCGCCTGCCAATTGCGTCACGGAGACAGTCATGCTCCACTCTCATCATGGTCAGAGCATTTCTCCAAAGGTATCAGCGCAAAGAAAAAAAAGCGACACATCACCCATGACAGGGCTCGAACCTCCAAACTTTTGGTTAACAGCCGATCGTGCTAGCCAAATGCGCCACGTAGACAATCGTGCTCTACCCTCACCACCGTCAGAACATTTCTTCATAGCTGTCAGCGCAAAGAAAAAAGTGCCGCCATATCCACGAAGTGAATGATGATGAGTGGGCGAAGCTCCGGAGGTAAACCTGGTAAACCATGAATCCTCTGTGCATTTTGCCCACTCGATTTTATTACATCGCTCCCCCTAGCGTACGTCGCCGCACTAAATCGAACGATTGCCTTCAACCAATGACACGCGCCATATGTGACATCATTCCTATTTTATAAGATTTCGCGTCTTTCATCAACTACAAGTACCGCTTTCTAGTTTATAACATCTTGCATCTTTTCATCATCAGCTACAAGTACCACCATCTAGTAAACACTACAAGAACTAAACGAGAGGTGGATACATACAGGAGACGGTACCGCCATCTAGTGAACACTGCAAGAACTAAACTAGAGGTGGCTACATACAGGGGACGGTACCGCCATCTAGTGAACACTGCAAGAACTAAACTAGAGGTGGCTACATACAGGGGACGCACAGCCCACGCCCTAAGGAGCTTCGCCCCTAAAAAGAGACACACCGCTCTCAGGAGGGCTCCAACCTCCAACCTTTTGGTTAACAGCTTAACGCGCTAGCCAATTGCGCCAAGAGATAAACGTGCTCTACTCTCACCACCGTCAGAACATTTCTCCAAAGCTATCAGCGCAAAGAAAAAAAGTGACACACCGCTCTCGGGAGGACTCGAACCTCCAACCTTTTTGTTAACAGCTTAACGCGCTAGCCATTTCCGCCCCGGATATAGTCGTGCTCCAATCTCACCACGGTCAGAACATTTCTCCACAGCTATCAGCGCAAAAAAAGCGACACACCGCTCATGGGAGGGCTTCAACCTCCAACCTTTCCGTTAACAGCCGAACGCGCTAGCCGATTGCGTCACGGAGACAGTCTTGCTCCACTCTCATCATGGTCTGAACATTTCTCTAAAGGAAGCAGCGCAAAGAAAAAAAAGCGACACACCGCTCATGGCAGGGCTCGAACATCCAACCTTTTGGTTAACAGCCGACCGTGCTAGCCAATTGCGCCACGTAGACAGTCGTGCTCTACTCTCACCACCGTCAGAACATTTCTCCCCAGCTGTCAGCGCAAAGAAAAAAGAGACACACCACTCTCGGGAGGGCTCGAACCTCCAACCTTTTGGTTAACAGCTCAACGCACTAGCCAATTGCGCCAAGGAGATAGTCGTGCTCTGCTCTCACCACCGTCAGAACATTTCTCCAAACCTATTAGCGCAAAGAAAAAAAAGCGACACACTGCTCCCGGGAGGGCTCGAACCTCCAACCTTTCAGTTAACAGTTGATCGCGCTAGCCAATTCTGCCACGAAAACAGTCGTGCTCCACTCTCACCACCGTCAGAACATTTCTCCAAAGCTATCAGCGCAAAGAAAAAAAAGAGACACACCGCTCTCCGGAGGGCTCGAACCTCCAAACTTTTGGCTAACAGCCGAACGCGCTAGCCAATTGCGTCACGGAGATAGTCGTGTTCCACTCTCACCACCCTCAGAACATTTCTTCAAAGCTATCAGCGCAAAGAATAAAAGAGACACACCGCTCTCGGGAGGGCTTGAACCTCCAACCTTTTGGTTACCAGCCGATCGCGCTAGCCAATTGCGCCACGGAGATAGTCGTGCTCCACTCTCACCACCGTCAGAACATTTCTCCAAAGCTATCAGCGCGAAGAAAAAAAGCAACACACCACTCATGGGAGGGCTCGAACCTCCAACCTTTTGTTTAACAGCTGATCGCGCCAGCCAATTGCGCCACGGAGCCATTTGTGCTCATCTCTCATCACGGTCAGAACATTTCTACAAAGCGATCAGCGCAAAGAAAAAAAGAGACACACCGCTCTCGGGAGGCCCCGCCGCGGTGGTCTAGTGGCTAAGGTACTCGGCTGCTGACCCGCAGGGCGCGGGTTCGAATCCCGGCTGCGGCGGCTGCATTTCCGATGGAGGCGGAAGTGTTGTAGGCCCGTGTACTCAGATTTGGGTGCACGTTAAAGAACCCCAGGTGGTCTAAATTTCCGGAGCCCTCCACTACGGCGTCTCTCATAATCATATAGTGGTTTTGGGACGTTAAACCCCACATATCAATCAATCAATTCCGCTCTCGGGAGGTCTCGAACCTCCAAGCTTTTGGTTAACAGCTCAACGCGCTAGCCAATTGCGCCCCGGAGATAGTCGTGCTCTATTCTCACCATGGTCATAACAGTCCTCGAAGGTATAAGCGCAAAGAAAAAAAGCGACACACCACTCCCGGGAGAGCTCGAACCTCCAAACGTTCGGTTAACAGCCGATCGCGCCAGCCAATTGCGGAAGGAGACAGTCGTGCTCCACTCTCACCACCGTCAGATGATTCCTCCAAAGCTATCAGCGCAAGAAAAAAAAGAGACATACCGCTCTCTGGAGGGCTCGAACCTCCAAACTTTCGGGTAACACCCGAACGCGCTAGCCAATTGCGTCACGGAGATAGTCGTGCTCCACTCTCACCACCGTCAAAACATTTCTCCAATGCTATCAGCGCGAAGAAAAAAAGCAACACACCACTCATGGGAGGGCTCGAACCTCCAACTTTTTGTTTAACAGCTGATCGCGCCAGCCAATTGCGCCACGGAGCCATTCGTGCTCATCTCTCATCACGGTGAGAACATTACTACAAAGCTATCAGCGCAAAGAAAAAAAGAGACACACCGCTATCGGGAGGGCTCGAACCTCCAAGCTTATGGTTAACAGCTGAACGCGCTAGCCAATTGCGCCCCGGAGATAGTCGTGCTCTATTCTCACTACGGTCATAACAGTCCTCAAAGGTATCAGCGCAAAGAAATAAAGCGACACACCGCTCCCGGGAGAGCTCAAACCTCCAAACGTTCGGTTAACAGCCGATCGCGCCAGCGAAATGCGCCCCGTAGACAGTCGTGCTCTACTCTCACCACCGTCAGAACATTTCTTCATAGCTGTCAGCGCAAAGAAAAAAGAGACACACCGCTCTCGGGAGGGCTCGAATCTCTAACCTTTTGGTTAACAAGTTAACGCGCTAGCCAATTGCACCAAGGAGATAAACGTGCTCTACTCTAACCACCGTCAGAACATTTCTCCAAAGCTATCAGCGCAAAGAAAAAAAGCGACACACTGCTCCCGGGAGGGCTCGAACCTCCAACCTTTCAGTTAACAGTTGATCGCGCTAGCCAAATCTGCCACGGAAACAGTCGTGCTCCACTCTCACCCCCATCAGAACACTGCTCGAAAGCTATCAGCGCAAAGACAAAAAAGTGACACACCGCTCTCGGAAGGGCTCGAACCTCAAACCTTTTGGTTAACAGCCGATCGCGCCAGCCAATTGCGCAAGGAGACAGTCGTGCTCCACTCTCACCACCGTCAGATCATTCCTCCAAAGCTATCAGCGCAAGGAAAAAAAAGAGACACACTGCTCCTGGGAGGGCACGAACCTCCAACCTTTCAGTTAACAGTTGATCGTGCTAGCCAATTCTGCCACGGAAACAGTCGTGCTCCACTGTCACCACGGTCAGAACATTTCTCCAAAGCTATCAGCGCGAAGAAAAAAAAGAGACACACCGCTCTTGGGAGGGCTCGAACCTCCAACGTTTTGGTTAACAGCCGAACGTGCTAGCCGATTGCGCCACGGAGATATTCGTGCTCAACTCTCACCACCATCAGAACATTCCTCCAAATCTATCAGTGCAAAGAAAAAAAGCGACACACCACTCATGGGAGGGCTCGAACCTTAAAAGTTTTGGTTCACAGCCGAACGCGCTAGCCACTTGCGCCACAGAGATATTCGTGCTCCACTCTCACCACCGTCAGAACAATTCTACAAAGCTATCAGCGCAAAGAAAAAAAAAGAGACACACCGCTTTCGGGAGGGCTTGAACCTCCAACCTTTTGGTTAACAGCCGATCGCGCTAGCTGATTGCGCCACGGAGATAGTCGTGCTCCACTCTCACCACCGTCAGAACATTTCTACAAAGCTATCAGCGCGAAGAAAAAAGCAACACACCACTCATGGGAGGGCTGGAACCTCCAACCTTTTGGTTAACAGCTGATCGCGCTAGCCAATTGCGCCCCGGAGATAGTCGTGCTCTATTCTCACCCTGGTCATAACAGTCCTCAAAGGTATAAGCGCAAAGAAAAAAAGCGACACACCACTCCCGGGAGAGCTCGAACCTCCAAACGTTCGGTTAACAGCCGATCGCGCCAGCCAATTGCGGAAGGAGACAGTCGTGCTCCACTTTCACCACCGTCAGATCATTCCTCCAAAGCTATCAGCGCAAGAAAAAAAAGAGACATACCGCTCTCTGGAGGGCTCGAACCTCCAACCTTTCGGTTAACACCCGAACGCGCCAGCCGATTGCGTCACGGAGATAGTCGTGTTCCACTCTCCCCACCATCAGAACATTTCTCCAAAGCTATCAGTGCGAAAAAAAAGAGACACGCCGCTCTCGGGAGGGCTCGAACCTCCAACGTTTTGTTTAACAGCCGAACTTGCTAGCCAATTGCACCACGGAGATATTCGTGCTCCGCTCTCACCACCGTCCGAACATTTCTCCAAAGCTATCAGCGCGAAGAAAAAAAGCAACACACCACTCATGGGAGGGCTCAAACCTCCAACCTTTTGTTTAACAGCTGATCGCGCCAGCCAATTGCGCCACGGAGCCATTTGTGCTCATCTCTCATCACGGTCAGAACATTTCTACAAAGCGATCAGCGCAAAGAAAAAAAGAGACACACCGCTCTCGGGAGGCCCCGCCGCGGTGGTCTAGTGGCTAAGGTACTCGGCTGCTGACCCGCAGGGCGCGGGTTCGAATCCCGGCTGCGGCGGCTGCATTTCCGATGGAGGCGGAAGTGTTGTAGGCCCGTGTACTCAGATTTGGGTGCACGTTAAAGAACCCCAGGTGGTCTAAATTTCCGGAGCCCTCCACTACGGCGTCTCTCATAATCATATAGTGGTTTTGGGACGTTAAACCCCACATATCAATCAATCAAATCCGCTCTCGGGAGGTCTCGAACCTCCAAGCTTTTGGTTAACAGCTCAACGCGCTAGCCAATTGCGCCCCGGAGATAGTCGTGCTCTATTCTCACCATGGTCATAACAGTCCTCGAAGGTATAAGCGCAAAGAAAAAAAGCGACACACCACTCCCGGGAGAGCTCGAACCTCCAAACGTTCGGTTAACAGCCGATCGCGCCAGCCAATTGCGGAAGGAGACAGTCGTGCTCCACTCTCACCACCGTCAGATGATTCCTCCAAAGCTATCAGCGCAAGAAAAAAAAGAGACATACCGCTCTCTGGAGGGCTCGAACCTCCAAACTTTCGGGTAACACCCGAACGCGCTAGCCAATTGCGTCACGGAGATAGTCGTGCTCCACTCTCACCACCGTCAGAACATTTCTCCAATGCTATCAGCGCGAAGAAAAAAAGCAACACACCACTCATGGGAGGGCTCGAACCTCCAACCTTTTGTTTAACAGCTGATCGCGCCAGCCAATTGCGCCACGGAGCCATTCGTGCTCATCTCTCATCACGGTGAGAACATTACTACAAAGCTATCAGCGCAAAGAAAAAAAGAGACACACCGCTATCGGGAGGGCTCGAACCTCCAAGCTTATGGTTAACAGCTGAACGCGCTAGCCAATTGCGCCCCGGAGATAGTCGTGCTCTATTCTCACTACGGTCATAACAGTCCTCAAAGGTATCAGCGCAAAGAAATAAAGCGACACACCGCTCCCGGGAGAGCTCGAACCTCCAAACGTTCGGTTAACAGCCGATCGCGCCAGCGAAATGCGCCCCGTAGACAGTCGTGCTCTACTCTCACCACCGTCAGAACATTTCTTCATAGCTGTCAGCGCAAAGAAAAAAGAGACACACCGCTCTCGGGAGGGCTCGAATCTCCAACCTTTTGGTTAACAAGTTAACGCGCTAGCCAATTGCGCCAAGGAGATAAACGTGCTCTACTCTAACCACCGTCAGAACATTTCTCCAAAGCTATCAGCGCAAAGAAAAAAAGCGACACACTGCTCCCGGGAGGGCTCGAACCTCCAACCTTTCAGTTAACAGTTGATCGCGCTAGCCAAATCTGCCACGGAAACAGTCGTGCTCCACTCTCACCCCCATCAGAACACTGCTCGAAAGCTATCAGCGCAAAGACAAAAAAGTGACACACCGCTCTCGGAAGGGCTCGAACCTCAAACCTTTTGGTTAACAGCCGATCGCGCCAGCCAATTGCGCAAGGAGACAGTCGTGCTCCACTCTCACCACCGTCAGATCATTCCTCCAAAGCTATCAGCGCAAGGAAAAAAAAGAGACACACTGCTCCCGGGAGGGCACGAACCTCCAACCTTTCAGTTAACAGTTGATCGTGCTAGCCAATTCTGCCACGGAAACAGTCGTGCTCCACTGTCACCACGGTCAGAACATTTCTCCAAAGCTATCTGCGCGAAGAAAAAAAAGAGACACACCGCTCTTGGGAGGGCTCGAACCTCCAACGTTTTGGTTAACAGCCGAACGTGCTAGCCGATTGCGCCACGGAGATATTCGTGCTCAACTCTCACCACCATCAGAACATTCCTCCAAATCTATCAGTGCAAAGAAAAAAAGCGACACACCACTCATGGGAGGGCTCGAACCTTAAAAGTTTTGGTTCACAGCCGAACGCGCTAGCCACTTGCGCCACAGAGATATTCGTGCTCCACTCTCACCACCGTCAGAACAATTCTACAAAGCTATCAGCGCAAAGAAAAAAAAAGAGACACACCGCTTTCGGGAGGGCTTGAACCTCCAACCTTTTGGTTAACAGCCGATCGCGCTAGCTGATTGTGCCACGGAGATAGTCGTGCTCCACTCTCACCACCGTCAGAACATTTCTCCAAAGCTATCAGCGCGAAGAAAAAAGCAACACACCACTCATGGGAGGGCTGGAACCTCCAACCTTTTGGTTAACAGCTGATCGCGCTAGCCAATTGCGCCCCGGAGATAGTCGTGCTCTATTCTCACCCTGGTCATAACAGTCCTCAAAGGTATAAGCGCAAAGAAAAAAAGCGACACACCACTCCCGGGAGAGCTCGAACCTCCAAACGTTCGGTTAACAGCCGATCGCGCCAGCCAATTGCGGAAGGAGACAGTCGTGCTCCACTCTCACCACCGTCAGATCATTCCTCCAAAGCTATCAGCGCAAGAAAAAAAAAGAGACATACCGCTCTCTGGAGGGCTCGAACCTCCAACCTTTCGGTTAACACCCGAACGCGCCAGCCGATTGCGTCACGGAGATAGTCGTGTTCCACTCTCCCCACCATCAGAACATTTCTCCAAAGCTATCAGTGCGAAAAAAAAAGAGACACGCCGCTCTCGGGAGGGCTCGAACCTCCAACGTTTTGTTTAACAGCCGAACTTGCTAGCCAATTGCACCACGGAGATATTCGTGCTCCGCTCTCACCACCGTCCGAACATTTCTACAAAGCTATCGGCGCAAAGAAAAAAAGCGACACAATGCTCCCAGTTGGGCTCGAACCTCCAACCTTTCAGTTAACAGCTGAACGCGCTAGCCAATTGCGCCAAAGAGATAGTAGTGCTCTACTCTCACCACCGTCAGAACATTTCTCCAAAGCTATCAGCGCAAAGAAAAAAAGCGACACAGTGCTCCCGGAAGGGCTCGAACCTCCAACCTTTCAGTTAACAGTTTATCGCGCTAGCCAATTCTTCCACGGAAACAGTCGTGCTCCACTCTCACCACCGTCAGAACTTTTCTCCAAAGCTATCAGCGCAAAGAAAAAAAAGAGACACACCGCTCTCATGAGGGCTCGAGCCTCCAAACATTTGGTTAACAGCCGAACGCGCTAGCCAATTGCGTCACGGAGAGAGTCGTGTTCCACTCTCACCACTCTAAGAACGTTTCTCCAAAGCTATGAGCGCAAAGAGAAAAAAAGAGAAACATCGCTCTCAGGAGGGCTCGAACCTCCAAACTTTTCGTTAACAGCCGATCGTGCTAGCCAAATGCGCCCCGTAGACAGTCGTGTTCTACTCTCACCACCGTCAGAACATTTCTCCATAGCTGTCAGGACAAAGAAAAAAGAGACACACCGCTCTTGGGAGGGCTCGAATCTCCAACCTTTTGGTTAACAGCTTAACGCGCTAGCCAATTGCGCCAAGGAGATAAACGTGCTCTACTCTCACCACCGTCAGAACATTTCTTCAAAGCTATCAGCGCATAGAAAAAAGTGACACACTGCTCCCGGGAGGGCTCGAACCTCCAAGCTTTCAGTTAACAGTTGATTGTGCTAGCCAAATCTACCACGGAAACAGTCGTGCTCCACTCTCACCCCCATCAGAACACTCCTCGAAAGCTATCAGCGCAAAGACAAAAAAGTGACACACCGCTCTCCGGAGAGCTCGAACCTCCAACCTTTTGGTTAACAGCCGAACGCGCTAGCCAATTGCGTCACGGAGATTGTCGTGTTCCACTCTCACCACCCTGAGAACGTTTCTCCATAGCTATCAGCGCAAAGAAAAAAAGAGACACACCGCTCTCGGGAGGGCTTGAACTTCAAACCTTTTGATTAACAGCCGATCGCGCAAGCCAATTGCGCAAGGAGACAGTCGTGCTCCACTCTCACCACCGTCAGATCATTCCTCCAAAGCTATCAGCGCAAGGAAAAAAAAGAGACATACCGCTCTCTGGAGGGCTCTAACCTCCAACCTTTCGGTTAACAGCCTAACGCGCTAGCCAATTGCGTCACGGAGATAGTCGTGTTCCACTCTCACCACCGTCCGAACATTTCTACAAAGCTATCAGCGCAAAGAAAAAAAGCGACACAATGCTCCCGGAAGGGCTCGAACCTCGAACTTTCAGTTAACAGTTGAGCGCGCTAGCCAATTCTGCCACGGAAACAGTCGTGCTCCACTCTCACCCCCATCAGAACACTCCTCGAAAGCTATCAGCGCAAAGAAAAAAAAGAGACACACCGCTCTCCGGGGGGCTCAAACCTTCAACCTTTTGGTTAACAGCTGAACGCGCTAGCCAATTGCGTCACGGAGAGAGTCGTGTTCCACTCTCACCACCCTAAGAACGTTTCTCCAAAGCTATCAGCGCAAAGAAAAAAAAGAGACACACCGCTCATGGGAGGGCTTGAACCTTAAAAGTCTTGGTTCACAGCCAAACGCGATAGCCACTTGCGCCACAGAGATATTCGTGCTCCACTCTCACCACCGTCAGAACAATTCTACAAAGCTATCAGCGCAAAGAAAAAAAAAGAGACACACCGCTTTCGGGAGGGCTTGAACCTCCAACCTTTTGGTTAACAGCCGATCGCGCTAGCTGATTGCGCCACGGAGATAGTCGTGCTCCACTCTCACCACCGTCAGAACATTTCTCCAAAGCTATCAGCGCGAAGAAAAAAGCAACACACCACTCATGGGAGGGCTGGAACCTCCAACCTTTTGGTTAACAGCTGATCGCGCTAGCCAATTGCGCCCCGGAGATAGTCGTGCTCTATTCTCACCCTGGTCATAACAGTCCTCAAAGGTATAAGCGCAAAGAAAAAAAGCGACACACCACTCCCGGGAGTGCTCGAACCTCCAAACGTTCGGTTAACAGCCGATCGCGCCAGCCAATTGCGGAAGGAGACAGTCGTGCTCCACTCTCACCACCGTCAGATCATTCCTCCAAAGCTATCAGCGCAAGAAAAAAAAAAGAGACATACCGCTCTCTGGAGGGCTCGAACCTCCAACCTTTCGGTTAACACCCGAACGCGCCAGCCGATTGCGTCACGGAGATAGTCGTGTTCCACTCTCCCCACCATCAGAACATTTCTCCAAAGCTATCAGTGCGAAAAAAAAGAGACACGCCGCTCTCGGGAGGGCTCGAACCTCCAACGTTTTGTTTAACAGCCGAACTTGCTAGCCAATTGCACCACGGAGATATTCGTGCTCCGCTCTCACCACCGTCCGAAAATTTCTACAAAGCTATCGGCGCAAAGAAAAAAAGCGACACAATGCTCCCAGGAGGGCTCGAACCTCCAACCTTTCAGTTAACAGCTGAACGCGCTAGCCAATTGCGCCAAAGAGATAGTAGTGCTCTACTCTCACCACCGTCAGAACATTTCTCCAAAGCTATCAGCGCAAAGAAAAAAAGCGACACAGTGCTCCCGGAAGGGCTCGAACCTCCAACCTTTCAGTTAACAGTTTATCGCGCTAGCCAATTCTTCCACGGAAACAGTCGTGCTCCACTCTCACCACCGTCAGAACTTTTCTCCAAAGCTATCAGCGCAAAGAAAAAAAAGAGACACACCGCTCTCATGAGGGCTCGAGCCTCCAAACATTTGGTTAACAGCCGAACGCGCTAGCCAATTGCGTCACGGAGAGAGTCGTGTTCCACTCTCACCACTCTAAGAACGTTTCTCCAAAGCTATGAGCGCAAAGAGAAAAAAAGAGAAACATCGCTCTCAGGAGGGATCGAACCTCCAAACTTTTCGTTAACAGCCGATCGTGCTAGCCAAATGCGCCCCGTAGACAGTCGTGTTCTACTCTCACCACCGTCAGAACATTTCTCCATAGCTGTCAGGACAAAGAAAAAAGAGACACACCGCTCTTGGGAGGGCTCGAATCTCCAACCTTTTGGTTAACAGCTTAACGCGCTAGCCAATTGCGCCAAGGAGATAAACGTGCTCTACTCTCACCACCGTCAGAACATTTCTTCAAAGCTATCAGCGCATAGAAAAAAGTGACACACTGCTCCCGGGAGGGCTCGAACCTCCAAGCTTTCAGTTAACAGTTGATCGCGCTAGCCAAATCTACCACGGAAACAGTCGTGCTCCACTCTCACCCCCATCAGAACACTCCTCGAAAGCTATCAGCGCAAAGACAAAAAAGTGACACACCGCTCTCCGGAGAGCTCGAACCTCCAACCTTTTGGTTAACAGCCGAACGCGCTAGCCAATTGCGTCACGGAGATTGTCGTGTTCCACTCTCACCACCCTGAGAACGTTTCTCCATAGCTATCAGCGCAAAGAAAAAAAGAGACACACCGCTCTCGGGAGGGCTTGAACTTCAAACCTTTTGGTTAACAGCCGATCGCGCCAGCCAATTGCGCAAGGAGACAGTCGTGCTCCACTCTCACCACCGTCAGATCATTCCTCCAAAGCTATCAGCGCAAGGAAAAAAAGGAGACATACCGCTCTCTGGAGGGCTCGAACCTCCAACCTTTCGGTTAACAGCCTAACGCGCTAGCCAATTGCGTCACGGAGATAGTCGTGTTCCACTCTCACCACCGTCCGAACATTTCTACAAAGCTATCAGCGCAAAGAAAAAAAGCGACACAATGCTCCCGGAAGGGCTCGAACCTCGAACTTTCAGTTAACAGTTGAGCGCGCTAGCCAATTCTGCCACGGAAACAGTCGTGCTCCACTCTCACCCCCATCAGAACACTCCTCGAAAGCTATCAGCGCAAAGAAAAAAAAGAGACACACCGCTCTCCGGGGGGCTCAAACCTTCAACCTTTTGGTTAACAGCTGAACGCGCTAGCCAATTGCGTCACGGAGAGAGTCGTGTTCCACTCTCACCACCCTAAGAACGTTTCTAAAAAGCTATCAGCGCAAAGAAAAAAAAGAGACACACCGCTCATGGGAGGGCTCGAACCTTAAAAGTTTTGGTTCACAGCCAAACGCGCTAGCCACTTGCGCCACAGAGATATTCGTGCTCCACTCTCACCACCGTCAGAAAAATTCTACAAAGCTATCAGCGCAAAGAAAAAAAAAGAGACACACCGCTTTCGGGAGGGCTTGAACCTCCAACCTTTTGGTTAACAGCCGATCGCGCTAGCTGATTGCGCCACGGAGATAGTCGTGCTCCACTCTCACCACCGTCAGAACATTTCTCCAAAGCTATCAGCGCGAAGAAAAAAGCAACACACCACTCATGGGAGGGCTGGAACCTCCAACCTTTTGGTTAACAGCTGATCGCGCTAGCCAATTGCGCCCCGGAGATAGTCGTGCTCTATTCTCACCCTGGTCATAACAGTCCTCAAAGGTATAAGCGCAAAGAAAAAAAGCGACACACCACTCCCGGGAGAGCTCGAACCTCCAAACGTTCGGTTAACAGCCGATCGCGCCAGCCAATTGCGGAAGGAGATAGTCGTGTTCCACTCTCACCACCCTCAGAACATTTCTCCAAAGCTACCAGCGCAAAGAATAAAAGAAACACACCGCTCTCGGGAGGACTCAAACCTCCAACCTTTTGGTTACCAGCCGATCGCGCTAGCCAATTGCGCCACGGAGATAGTCGTGCTCCACTCTCACCACCGTCAGAACATTTCTCCAAAGCTATCAGCGCAAAGAAAAAAAAGAGACACACCGCTCTCCGGAGGGCTCAAACCTCCAACCTTTTGGTTAACAGCCGAACGCGCTAGCCAATTGCGTCGCGGAGAGAGTCGTGTTCCACTCTAACCACCCTAAAAACGTTTCTACAAAGCTATCAGCGCAAAGATAAAAAAAGAGACGAACCGCTCTCGGGAGGGCTTGAACCTCCAACCTCTTGGTTAACAGCCGATCAAGCTAGCCATTTGCGCAACGGACACACTCGTGCTCCACTCTCACCACCGTTAGAACATTTCTACAAAGCTATCGGCGCAAAGAAAAAAAGCGACACAATGCTCCCGGGAGGGCTCGAACCTCCAACCTTTCAGTTAAAAGTTGATCGCGCTAGCCAATTCTGCCACGGAAACAGTCGTGCTCCACTCTCACCACCGTCCGAACATTTCTACAAAGCTATCGGCGCAAAGAAAAAAAGCGACACAATGCTCCTGGGAGGGCTCGAACCTCCAACCTTTCAGTTAACAGTTGATCGCGCTAGCCAATTCTGCCACGGAAACAGTCGTGCTCCACTCTCACCACCGTCAGAACATTCCTCCAAAGCTATCAGCGGAAAGAAAAAAAAGAGACACACCGCTCTCCGGAGGGCTCAAACCTCCAACCTTTTGGTTAAAAGCCGAACGCGCTAGCCAATTGCGTCACGGAGAGAGTCGTGTTCCACTCTCACCACCCTAAGAACGTTTCTCCAAAGCTATCAGCGCAAAGAGAAAAACAGAGAAACACCGCTCTCAGGAGGGCTCGAACCTCCAAACTTTTCGTTAACAGCCGATCGTGCTAGCCAATTGCGCCAAGGAGATAAACGTGCTCTACTCTCACCACCGTCAGAACATTTCTCCAAAGCTATCAGCGCAAAGAAAAAAAAGCGACACACTGCTCCCGGGAGGGCTCGAACCTCCAACCTTTCAGTTAACAGTTGATCGCGCTAGCCAAATCTGCCACGGAAACAGTCGTGCTCCACTCTCACCCCCATCAGAACACTCCTCGAAAGCTATCAGCGCAAAGACAAAAAAAGTGACACACCGCTTTCCGGAGGGCTCGAACCTCCAACCTTTTGGTTAACAGCCGAACGCGCTAGCCAATTGCGTCACGGAGATAGTCGTGTTCCACTCTCACCGCCCTGAGAAAGTTTCTCCAAAGCTATCAGCGCAAAGAAAAAAAGAGACACACCGCTCTCGGGAGGGCTCGAACCTTCAACCTTTCGGTTAACAGCCGATCGCGCCTGCCAATTGCGTCACGGAGACAGTCATGCTCCACTCTCATCATGGTCAGAGCATTTCTCCAAAGGTATCAGCGCAAAGAAAAAAAAGCGACACATCACCCATGACAGGGCTCGAACCTCCAAACTTTTGGTTAACAGCCGATCGTGCTAGCCAAATGCGCCACGTAGACAATCGTGCTCTACCCTCACCACCGTCAGAACATTTCTTCATAGCTGTCAGCGCAAAGAAAAAAGTGCCGCCATATCCACGAAGTGAATGATGATGAGTGGGCGAAGCTCCGGAGGTAAACCTGGTAAACCATGAATCCTCTGTGCATTTTGCCCACTCGATTTTATTACATCGCTCCCCCTAGCGTACGTCGCCGCACTAAATCGAACGATTGCCTTCAACCAATGACACGCGCCATATGTGACATCATTCCTATTTTATAAGATTTCGCGTCTTTCATCAACTACAAGTACCGCTTTCTAGTTTATAACATCTTGCATCTTTTCATCATCAGCTACAAGTACCACCATCTAGTAAACACTACAAGAACTAAACGAGAGGTGGATACATACAGGAGACGGTACCGCCATCTAGTGAACACTGCAAGAACTAAACTAGAGGTGGCTACATACAGGGGACGGTACCGCCATCTAGTGAACACTGCAAGAACTAAACTAGAGGTGGCTACATACAGGGGACGCACAGCCCACGCCCTAAGGAGCTTCGCCCCTAAAAAGAGACACACCGCTCTCAGGAGGGCTCCAACCTCCAACCTTTTGGTTAACAGCTTAACGCGCTAGCCAATTTCACCTTTCACCTTTCACCTTTCAGAACAGCATCCCAACTATATTTCCACAGTTAACAAGCACCGATTTCTTGCCAATGGACCCTATTATCATTGATGCAGTTGGTGTCGAAAAACTTGTTGGAAACTTGACAGTGTCATCATCAGCTGGTCCAGATTGCATTTCGTCAAAAATGTTGAAGTGTACTCAAGTCTATTCTTCTTTAATATTGTCAAAACTTTTTGAACAGTCATTACAGACGTCCACACTGCCATCTGACTGGAAGACTGGGAAGGTGGTCCCTGTGCATAAATCTGGTGATGTACATTCCCCCAATAACTACCGTCCCATATCGTTAACATCCATTCCAGTGAAAATCTTAGAGCATGTCATTTACTCGCACCTCATTGAATTCCTTGAATCTAATTCCTTCTTTAGCATTTATCAGCATGGCTTCCGTAAGACAGTTTCATGCGAAACACAGTTGCTGTGTTTTACTAACGACTTGTTTATTAACGCAGATCTTGAATTTGATACTGACTGCATATACTTAGATTTCGCTAAAGCATTTGACTCCGTTTCACACGCACTAATCATTTTCAAACTTACTCAGCTTAACATCGACCCCAATGTACTTACATGGATTAAAGAATTCCTCTCTAACCGCAGCCAGTACGTGACAGCTAATAATTTTTGTTCACCTAATTCCGCAGTATCATCTGGTGTACCGCAAGGGTCCGTTTTAGGGCCACTCCTTTTCTTAATTTACATTAATGATCTTCCTTCTTGTGTTTCTTCTTCTACTGTCCGACTCTTTGCAGACGACTGCGTCCTCTACCAGAAAATAACCAGTCATGTCGATCACCTTAACCTTCAACGCGACCTAGATAGCATATTCGCATGGTGTAACACATGGTTCATGACACTTAACATATCTAAATGCAAGAGCATGCAAGTTTCACGTCGCACTACCACCCACTGTCCGCGTACTTATTCCCTCAATAACATTCCATTACCATCTGTTGACAATTACAAATACCTTGGTGTTCACATATCTTCTAATCTTTCCTGGAATAAACACACAGAATATGTGATTAACAACGCTAACCGCATGCTTGGTTATCTGCGCCGTAACTTTTCCTCTGCGCCATCGTCACTCAAGTTAACACTGTATAAAACATTGGTCAGACCAAAATTAGAGTACGCATGCGCCATATGGGACCCAACTCATGCCATTCTCATTCAATCTCTCGAAACCACTCAGAATCGCGCAGCACGTTTCATTTTATCGAATTATTCACGTCATTCCAGTGTCACATCCATGAAGAGCACCCTAAACTTGCCTGATCTTTCATTGCGCCGCACATTGTCTCGCCTTAACCTTTTTCACAAAATCTATCATTATAACAGCCATTTGAAGGACGCCCTGTTTCATCCACCTCGCTTCATATCACCAAGGATGGATCATCGCTTTAAGGTGGGCCTACCATCCTGTCGCACCAGACTATATAATGATTCATTCGTGCCAAGGACAAGCGCCGCCTGGAACCACCTTCCCGCCTCCATCGCCTGTATAACGGACCAAAAAGACTTCAAGCTCGCCATACATGATGCCCTGTAGAATTTTTCTTTTTTTCCTGTTTTCTGTTTTTTTTTTTTTAACTTTTTAACTGCACTTACGATTGTTCAAACCACTCCTTTCTGTAGTGCCTTCGGGCCTTGAAAGTACCTTTAATAAATAAATAAATAAATAATTGCGCCAAGAGATAAACGTGCTCTACTCTCACCACCGTCAGAACATTTCTCCAAAGCTATCAGCGCAAAGAAAAAAAGTGACACACCGCTCTCGGGAGGACTCGAACCTCCAACCTTTTTGTTAACAGCTTAACGCGCTAGCCATTTGCGCCCCGGATATAGTCGTGCTCCAATCTCACCACCGTCAGAACATTTCTCCACAGCTATCAGCGCAAAAAAAGCGACACACCGCTCATGGGAGGGCTTCAACCTCCAACCTTTCCGTTAACAGCCGAACGCGCTAGCCGATTGCGTCACGGAGACAGTCTTGCTCCACTCTCATCATGGTCTGAACATTTCTCTAAAGGAAGCAGCGCAAAGAAAAAAAAGCGACACACCGCTCATGGCAGGGCTCGAACATCCAACCTTTTGGTTAACAGCCGACCGTGCTAGCCAATTGCGCCACGTAGACAGTCGTGCTCTACTCTCACCACCGTCAGAACATTTCTCCCCAGCTGTCAGCGCAAAGAAAAAAGAGACACACCACTCTCGGGAGGGCTCGAACCTCCAACCTTTTGGTTAACAGCTCAACGCACTAGCCAATTGCGCCAAGGAGATAGTCGTGCTCTACTCTCACCACCGTCAGAACATTTCTCCAAACCTATTAGCGCAAAGAAAAAAAAGCGACACACTGCTCCCGGGAGGGCTCGAACCTCCACCCTTTCAGTTAACAGTTGATCGCGCTAGCCAATTCTGCCACGGAAACAGTCGTGCTCCACTCTCACCACCGTCAGATAATTTCTCCAAAGCTATCAGCGCAAAAACAGCGACACACCGCTCATGGGAGGGCTTGAACCTCCAACCTTTCCGTTAACAGCCGCACGCGCTAGCCGATTGCGTCACGGAGAGAGTCATGTTCCACTCTCACTACCCTGAGAACGTTTCTCCAAAGCTATCAGCGCAAAGAAAAAAAAAGAGACACACCGCTCTCGGGAGGGCTCGAACCTCCAAACTTTTCGTTAACAGCCGATCGTGCAGGCCAAATGCGCCACGTGGACAGTCGTGCTCCACTCCCACCACTGTCAGAACATTTCTCCATAGCTGTCAGCGCAAAGAAAAAAGAGACACACCGCTCTCGGGAGGGCCCGAAGCTCCAACCTTTTGGTTAACAGCTTAACGCGCTAGCCAATTGCGCCAAGGAGATAAACGTGCTCTACTCTCACCACCGTCAGAACATTTCTCCAAAGCTATCAGCGCAAAAAAAGCGACACACTGCTCCCGGGAGGGCTCGAACCTCCAACCTTTCAGTTAACAGTTGATCGCGCTAGCCAAATCTGCCACGGAAACAGTCGTGCTCCACTACACCCCCATCAGAACACTCCTCGAAAGCTATCAGCGCAAAGACAAAAAAGTGACACACCGCTCTCCGGAGGGCTCGAACCTCCAACTTTTTGGTTAACAGCCGAACGCGCTAGTCAATTGCGTCACGGAGATAGTCGTGTTCCACTCTCACTACCGTCAGAACCTTTCTCCTTAGCTGTCAGCGCAAAGAAAAAAGAGACACATTGCTCTCGGGAGGGCTCGAACCTCCAACCTTTTGGTTAACAGGTGAACGCGCTAGCCAATTGCGTCAAGGAGGTAGTCGTGCTCTACTCTCACCACCGTCAGAACATTTCTCCAAAGCTACCAGCGCAAATAAAAAAAACGACACACCATTCCTGGGAGGGCTCGAACGTCCAACCTTTCGGTTAACAGCCGATCGCGCTAACCAATAGCGCCACGGAGACAGTCGTGCTCCACTGTCACCACGGTCAGAACATTTCTCCAAATCTATCAGCGCGAAGGAAAAGAAGAGACACACCGCTCTCGGGAGGGCTCGAACCTCCAACGTTTTGGTTAACAGCCGAACATACTAGCCGACTGCGCCACGGAGATATTCGTGCTCAACTCTCACCACCATCAGAACATTCCTCCAAATCTATCAGCGCAAAGAAAAAAAGCGACACACCACTCACGGGAGGGCTCGAACCTCCTAAGTTTTGGTTCACAGCCGAACGCGCTAGCCACTTGCGCCACAGAGATATTCGTGCTCCACTCTCACCACCGCCAGAACAATTCTACAAAGCTATCAGCGCAAAGAAAAAAAGAGACACACCGCTTTCGGGAGGGCTTGAACCTCCAACCTTTTGGTTAACAGCCGATTGCGCTAGCTGATTGCGCCACGGAGATAGTCGTGCTCCACTCTCACCACCGTCAGAACATTTCTCCAAAGCTATCAGCGCGAAGAAAAAAGCAACACACCACTCACGGGAGGGCTCGAACCTTCAACCTTTCGGTTAACAGCCGATCGCGCCTGCCAATTGCGTCACGGAGACAGTCATGCTCCACTCTCATCATGGTCAGAGCATTTCTCCAAAGGTATCAGCGCAAAGAAAAAAAAGCGACACATCACTCATGACAGGGCTCGAACCTCCAAACTTTTGGTTAACAGCCGATCGTGCTAGCCAAATGCGCCACGTAGACAATCGTGCTCTCCTCTCACCACCGTCAGAACATTTCTTCATAGCTGTCAGCGCAAAGAAAAAAGTGCCGCCATATCCACGAAGTGAATGATGATGAGTGGGCGAAGCTCCGGAGGTAAACCTGGTAAACCATGAATCCTCTGTGCATTTTGCCCACTCGATTTTATTACATCGCTCCCCCTAGCGTACGTCGCCGCACTAAATCGAACGATTGCCTTCAACCAATGACACGCGCCATATGTGACATCATTCCTATTTTATAAGATTTCGCGTCTTTCATCAACTACAAGTACCGCTTTCTAGTTTATAACATCTTGCATCTTTTCATCATCAGCTACAAGTACCACCATCTAGTAAACACTACAAGAACTAAACGAGAGGTGGCTACATACAGGAGACGGTACCGCCATCTAGTGAACACTGCAAGAACTAAACTAGAGGTGGCTACATACAGGGGACGGTACCGCCATCTAGTGAACACTGCAAGAACTAAACTAGAGGTGGCTACATACAGGGGACGCACAGCCCACGCCCTAAGGAGCTTCGCCCCTAAAAAGAGACACACCGCTCTCAGGAGGGCTCCAACCTCCAACCTTTTGGTTAACAGCTTAACGCGCTAGCCAATTGCGCCAAGAGATAAACGTGCTCTACTCTCACCACCGTCAGAACATTTCTCCAAAGCTATCAGCGCAAAGAAAAAAAGTGACACACCGCTCTCGGGAGGACTCGAACCTCCAACCTTTTTGTTAACAGCTTAACGCGCTAGCCATTTGCGCCCCGGATATAGTCGTGCTCCAATCTCACCACCGTCAGAACATTTCTCCACAGCTATCAGCGCAAAAAAAGCGACACACCGCTCATGGGAGGGCTTCAACCTCCAACCTTTCCGTTAACAGCCGAACGCGCTAGCCGATTGCGTCACGGAGACAGTCTTGCTCCACTCTCTTCATGGTCTGAACAGTTCTCTAAAGGAAGCAGCGCAAAGAAAAAAAAGCGACACACCGCTCATGGCAGGGCTCGAACATCCAACCTTTTGGTTAACAGCCGACCGTGCTAGCCAATTGCGCCACGTAGACAGTCGTGCTCTACTCTCACCACCGTCAGAACATTTCTCCCCAGCTGTCAGCGCAAAGAAAAAAGAGACACACCACTCTCGGGAGGGCTCGAACCTCCAACCTTTTGGTTAACAGCTCAACGCACTAGCCAATTGCGCCAAGGAGATAGTCGTGCTCTGCTCTCACCACCGTCAGAACATTTCTCCAAACCTATTAGCGCAAAGAAAAAAAAGCGACACACTGCTCCCGGGAGGGCTCGAACCTCCAACCTTTCAGTTAACAGTTGATCGCGCTAGCCAATTCTGCCACGAAAACAGTCGTGCTCCACTCTCACCACCGTCAGAACATTTCTCCAAAGCTATCAGCGCAAAGAAAAAAAAGAGACACACCGCTCTCCGGAGGGCTCGAACCTCCAAACTTTTGGCTAACAGCCGAACGCGCTAGCCAATTGCGTCACGGAGATAGTCGTGTTCCACTCTCACCACCCTCAGAACATTTCTTCAAAGCTATCAGCGCAAAGAATAAAAGAGACACACCGCTCTCGGGAGGGCTTGAACCTCCAACCTTTTGGTTACCAGCCGATCGCGCTAGCCAATTGCGCCACGGAGATAGTCGTGCTCCACTCTCACCACCGTCAGAACATTTCTCCAAAGCTATCAGCGCGAAGAAAAAAAGCAACACACCACTCATGGGAGGGCTCGAACCTCCAACCTTTTGTTTAACAGCTGATCGCGCCAGCCAATTGCGCCACGGAGCCATTTGTGCTCATCTCTCATCACGGTCAGAACATTTCTACAAAGCGATCAGCGCAAAGAAAAAAAGAGACACACCGCTCTCGGGAGGCCCCGCCGCGGTGGTCTAGTGGCTAAGGTACTCGGCTGCTGACCCGCAGGGCGCGGGTTCGAATCCCGGCTGCGGCGGCTGCATTTCCGATGAAGGCGGAAGTGTTGTAGGCCCGTGTACTCAGATTTGGGTGCACGTTAAAGAACCCCAGGTGGTCTAAATTTCCGGAGCCCTCCACTACGGCGTCTCTCATAATCATATAGTGGTTTTGGGACGTTAAACCCCACATATCAATCAATCAAATTCGCTCTCGGGAGGTCTCGAACCTCCAAGCTTTTGGTTAACAGCTCAACGCGCTAGCCAATTGCGCCCCGGAGATAGTCGTGCTCTATTCTCACCATGGTCATAACAGTCCTCGAAGGTATAAGCGCAAAGAAAAAAAGCGACACACCACTCCCGGGAGAGCTCGAACCTCCAAACGTTCGGTTAACAGCCGATCGCGCCAGCCAATTGCGGAAGGAGACAGTCGTGCTCCACTCTCACCACCGTCAGATGATTCCTCCAAAGCTATCAGCGCAAGAAAAAAAAGAGACATACCGCTCTCTGGAGGGCTCGAACCTCCAAACTTTCGGGTAACACCCGAACGCGCTAGCCAATTGCGTCACGGAGATAGTCGTGCTCCACTCTCACCACCGTCAGAACATTTCTCCAATGCTATCAGCGCGAAGAAAAAAAGCAACACACCACTCATGGGAGGGCTCGAACCTCCAACCTTTTGTTTAACAGCTGATCGCGCCAGCCAATTGCGCCACGGAGCCATTCGTGCTCATCTCTCATCACGGTGAGAACATTACTACAAAGCTATCAGCGCAAAGAAAAAAAGAGACACACCGCTATCGGGAGGGCTCGAACCTCCAAGCTTATGGTTAACAGCTGAACGCGCTAGCCAATTGCGCCCCGGAGATAGTCGTGCTCTATTCTCACTACAGTCATAACAGTCCTCAAAGGTATCAGCGCAAAGAAATAAAGCGACACACCGCTCCCGGGAGAGCTCAAACCTCCAAACGTTCGGTTAACAGCCGATCGCGCCAGCGAAATGCGCCCCGTAGACAGTCGTGCTCTACTCTCACCACCGTCAGAACATTTCTTCATAGCTGTCAGCGCAAAGAAAAAAGAGACACACCGCTCTCGGGAGGGCTCGAATCTCCAACCTTTTGGTTAACAAGTTAACGTGCTAGCCAATTGCGCCAAGGAGATAAACGTGCTCTACTCTAACCACCGTCAGAACATTTCTCCAAAGCTATCAGCGCAAAGAAAAAAAGCGACACACTGCTCCCGGGAGGGCTCGAACCTCCAACCTTTCAGTTAACAGTTGATCGCGCTAGCCAAATCTGCCACGGAAACAGTCGTGCTCCACTCTCACCCCCATCAGAACACTGCTCGAAAGCTATCAGCGCAAAGACAAAAAAGTGACACACCGCTCTCGGAAGGGCTCGAACCTCAAACCTTTTGGTTAACAGCCGATCGCGCCAGCCAATTGCGCAAGGAGACAGTCGTGCTCCACTCTCACCACCGTCAGATCATTCCTCCAAAGCTATCAGCGCAAGGAAAAAAAGAGACACACTGCTCCCGGGAGGGCACGAACCTCCAACCTTTCAGTTAACAGTTGATCGTGCTAGCCAATTCTGCCACGGAAACAGTCGTGCTCCACTGTCACCACGGTCAGAACATTTCTCCAAAGCTATCAGCGCGAAGAAAAAAAAGAGACACACCGCTCTTGGGAGGGCTCGAACCTCCAACGTTTTGGTTAACAGCCGAACGTGCTAGCCGATTGCGCCACGGAGATATTCGTGCTCAACTCTCACCACCATCAGAACATTCCTCCAAATCTATCAGTGCAAAGAAAAAAAGCGACACACCACTCATGGGAGGGCTCTAACCTTAAAAGTTTTGGTTCACAGCCGAACGCGCTAGCCACTTGCGCCACAGAGATATTCGTGCTCCACTCTCACCACCGTCAGAACAATTCTACAAAGCTATCAGCGCAAAGAAAAAAAAGAGACACACCGCTTTCGGGAGGGCTTGAACCTCCAACCTTTTGGTTAACAGCCGATCGCGCTAGCTGATTGCGCCACGGAGATAGTCATGCTCCACTCTCACCACCGTCAGAACATTTCTCCAAAGCTATCAGCGCGAAGAAAAAAGCAACACACCACTCATGGGAGGGCTGGAACCTCCAACCTTTTGGTTAACAGCTGATCGCGCTAGCCAATTGCGCCCTGGAGATAGTCGTGCTCTATTCTCACCCTGGTCATAACAGTCCTCAAAGGTATAAGCGCAAAGAAAAAAAGCGACACACCACTCCCGGGAGAGCTCGAACCTCCAAACGTTCGGTTAACAGCCGATCGCGCCAGCCAATTGCGGAAGGAGACAGTCGTGCTCCACTCTCACCACCGTCAGATCATTCCTCCAAAGCTATCAGCGCAAGAAAAAAAAGAGACATACCGCTCTCTGGACGGCTCGAACCTCCAACCTTTCGGTTAACACCCGAACGCGCCAGCCGATTGCGTCACGGAGATAGTCGTGTTCCACTCTCCCCACCATCAGAACATTTCTCCAAAGCTATCAGTGCGAAAAAAAAGAGACACGCCGCTCTCGGGAGGGCTCGAACCTCCAACGTTTTGTTTAACAGCCGAACTTGCTAGCCAATTGCACCACGGAGATATTCGTGCTCCGCTCTCACCACCGTCCGAACATTTCTCCAAAGCTATCAGCGCGAAGAAAAAAAGCAACACACCACTCATGGGAGGGCTCAAACCTCCAACCTTTTGTTTAACAGCTGATCGCGCCAGCCAATTGCGCCACGGAGCCATTTGTGCTCATCTCTCATCACGGTCAGAACATTTCTACAAAGCGATCAGCGCAAAGAAAAAAAGAGACACACCGCTCTCGGGAGGCCCCGCCGCGGTGGTCTAGTGGCTAAGGTACTCGGCTGCTGACCCGCAGGGCGCGGGTTCGAATCCCGGCTGCGGCGGCTGCATTTCCGATGGAGGCGGAAGTGTTGTAGGCCCGTGTACTCAGATTTGGGTGCACGTTAAAGAACCCCAGGTGGTCTAAATTTCCGGAGCCCTCCACTACGGCGTCTCTCATAATCATATAGTGGTTTTGGGACGTTAAACCCCACATATCAATCAATCAAATCCGCTCTCGGGAGGTCTCGAACCTCCAAGCTTTTGGTTAACAGCTCAACGCGCTAGCCAATTGCGCCCCGGAGATAGTCGTGCTCTATTCTCACCATGGTCATAACAGTCCTCGACGGTATAAGCGCAAAGAAAAAAAGCGACACACCACTCCCGGGAGAGCTCGAACCTCCAAACGTTCGGTTAACAGCCGATCGCGCCAGCCAATTGCGGAAGGAGACAGTCGTGCTCCACTCTCACCACCGTCAGATGATTCCTCCAAAGCTATCAGCGCAAGAAAAAAAAGAGACATACCGCTCTCTGGAGGGCTCGAACCTCCAAACTTTCGGGTAACACCCGAACGCGCTAGCCAATTGCGTCACGGAGATAGTCGTGCTCCACTCTCACCACCGTCAGAACATTTCTCCAATGCTATCAGCGCGAAGAAAAAAAGCAACACACCACTCATGGGAGGGCTCGAACCTCCAACCTTTTGTTTAACAGCTGATCGCGCCAGCCAATTGCGCCACGGAGCCATTCGTGCTCATCTCTCATCACGGTGAGAACATTACTACAAAGCTATCAGCGCAAAGAAAAAAAGAGACACACCGCTATCGGGAGGGCTCGAACCTCCAAGCTTATGGTTAACAGCTGAACGCGCTAGCCAATTGCGCCCCGGAGATAGTCGTGCTCTATTCTCACTACGGTCATAACAGTCCTCAAAGGTATCAGCGCAAAGAAATAAAGCGACACACCGCTCCCGGGAGAGCTCGAACCTCCAAACGTTCGGTTAACAGCCGATCGCGCCAGCGAAATGCGCCCCGTAGACAGTCGTGCTCTACTCTCACCACCGTCAGAACATTTCTTCATAGCTGTCAGCGCAAAGAAAAAAGAGACACACCGCTCTCGGGAGGGCTCGAATCTCCAACCTTTTGGTTAACAAGTTAACGCGCTAGCCAATTGCGCCAAGGAGATAAACGTGCTCTACTCTAACCACCGTCAGAACATTTCTCCAAAGCTATCAGCGCAAAGAAAAAAAGCGACACACTGCTCCCGGGAGGGCTCGAACCTCCAACCTTTCAGTTAACAGTTGATCGCGCTAGCCAAATCTGCCACGGAAACAGTCGTGCTCCACTCTCACCCCCATCAGAACACTGCTCGAAAGCTATCAGCGCAAAGACAAAAAAGTGACACACCGCTCTCGGAAGGGCTCGAACCTCAAACCTTTTGGTTAACAGCCGATCGCGCCAGCCAATTGCGCAAGGAGACAGTCGTGCTCCACTCTCACCACCGTCAGATCATTCCTCCAAAGCTATCAGCGCAAGGAAAAAAAAGAGACACACTGCTCCCGGGAGGGCACGAACCTCCAACCTTTCAGTTAACAGTTGATCGTGCTAGCCAATTCTGCCACGGAAACAGTCGTGCTCCACTGTCACCACGGTCAGAACATTTCTCCAAAGCTATCAGCGCGAAGAAAAAAAAGAGACACACCGCTCTTGGGAGGGCTCGAACCTCCAACGTTTTGGTTAACAGCCGAACGTGCTAGCCGATTGCGCCACGGAGATATTCGTGCTCAACTCTCACCACCATCAGAACATTCCTCCAAATCTATCAGTGCAAAGAAAAAAAGCGACACACCACTCATGGGAGGGCTCGAACCTTAAAAGTTTTGGTTCACAGCCGAACGCGCTAGCCACTTGCGCCACAGAGATATTCGTGCTCCACTCTCACCACCGTCAGAACAATTCTACAAAGCTATCAGCGCAAAGAAAAAAAAAGAGACACACCGCTTTCGGGAGGGCTTGAACCTCCAACCATTTGGTTAACAGCCGATCGCGCTAGCTGATTGCGCCACGGAGATAGTCGTGCTCCACTCTCACCACCGTCAGAACATTTCTCCAAAGCTATCAGCGCGAAGAAAAAAGCAACACACCACTCATGGGAGGGCTGGAACCTCCAACCTTTTGGTTAACAGCTGATCGCGCTAGCCAATTGCGCCCCGGAGATAGTCGTGCTCTATTCTCACCCTGGTCATAACAGTCCTCAAAGGTATAAGCGCAAAGAAAAAAAGCGACACACCACTCCCGGGAGAGCTCGAACCTCCAAACGTTCGGTTAACAGCCGATCGCGCCAGCCAATTGCGGAAGGAGACAGTCGTGCTCCACTCTCACCACCGTCAGATCATTCCTCCAAAGCTATCAGCGCAAGAAAAAAAAAGAGACATACCGCTCTCTGGAGGGCTCGAACCTCCAACCTTTCGGTTAACACCCGAACGCGCCAGCCGATTGCGTCACGGAGATAGTCGTGTTCCACTCTCCCCACCATCAGAACATTTCTCCAAAGCTATCAGTGCGAAAAAAAAGAGACACGCCGCTCTCGGGAGGGCTCGAACCTCCAACGTTTTGTTTAACAGCCGAACTTCTAGCCAATTGCACCACGGAGATATTCGTGCTCCGCTCTCACCACCGTCCGAACATTTCTACAAAGCTATCGGCGCAAAGAAAAAAAGCGACACAATGCTCCCAGTTGGGCTCGAACCTCCAACCTTTCAGTTAACAGCTGAACGCGCTAGCCAATTGCGCCAAAGAGATAGTAGTGCTCTACTCTCACCACCGTCAGAACATTTCTCCAAAGCTATCAGCGCAAAGAAAAAAAGCGACACAGTGCTCCCGGAAGGGCTCGAACCTCCAACCTTTCAGTTAACAGTTTATCGCGCTAGCCAATTCTTCCACGGAAACAGTCGTGCTCCACTCTCACCACCGTCAGAACTTTTCTCCAAAGCTATCAGCGCAAAGAAAAAAAAGAGACACACCGCTCTCATGAGGGCTCGAGCCTCCAAACATTTGGTTAACAGCCGAACGCGCTAGCCAATTGCGTCACGGAGAGAGTCGTGTTCCACTCTCACCACTCTAAGAACGTTTCTCCAAAGCTATGAGCGCAAAGAGAAAAAAAGAGAAACATCGCTCTCAGGAGGGCTCGAACCTCCAAACTTTTCGTTAACAGCCGATCGTGCTAGCCAAATGCGCCCCGTAGACAGTCGTGTTCTACTCTCACCACCGTCAGAACATTTCTCCATAGCTGTCAGGACAAAGAAAAAAGAGACACACCGCTCTTGGGATGGCTCGAATCTCCAACCTTTTGGTTAACAGCTTAACGCGCTAGCCAATTGCGCCAAGGAGATAAACGTGCTCTACTCTCACCACCGTCAGAACATTTCTTCAAAGCTATCAGCGCATAGAAAAAAGTGACACACTGCTCCCGGGAGGGCTCGAACCTCCAAGCTTTCAGTTAACAGTTGATCGTGCTAGCCAAATCTACCACGGAAACAGTCGTGCTCCACTCTCACCCCCATCAGAACACTCCTCGAAAGCTATCAGCGCAAAGACAAAAAAGTGACACACCGCTCTCCGGAGAGCTCGAACCTCCAACCTTTTGGTTAACAGCCGAACGCGCTAGCCAATTGCGTCACGGAGATTGTCGTGTTCCACTCTCACCACCCTGAGAACGTTTCTCCATAGCTATCAGCGCAAAGAAAAAAAGAGACACACCGCTCTCGGGAGGGCTTGAACTTCAAACCTTTTGATTAACAGCCGATCGCGCAAGCCAATTGCGCAAGGAGACAGTCGTGCTCCACTCTCACCACCGTCAGATCATTCCTCCAAAGCTATCAGCGCAAGGAAAAAAAAGAGACATACCGCTCTCTGGAGGGCTCGAACCTCCAACCTTTCGGTTAACAGCCTAACGCGCTAGCCAATTGCGTCACGGAGATAGTCGTGTTCCACTCTCACCACCGTCCGAACATTTCTACAAAGCTATCAGCGCAAAGAAAAAAAGCGACACAATGCTCCCGGAAGGGCTCGAACCTCGAACTTTCAGTTAACAGTTGAGCGCGCTAGCCAATTCTGCCACGGAAACAGTCGTGCTCCACTCTCACCCCCATCAGAACACTCCTCGAAAGCTATCAGCGCAAAGAAAAAAAAGAGACACACCGCTCTCCGGGGGGCTCAAACCTTCAACCTTTTGGTTAACAGCTGAACGCGCTAGCCAATTGCGTCACGGAGAGAGTCGTGTTCCACTCTCACCACCCTAAGAACGTTTCTCCAAAGCTATCAGCGCAAAGAAAAAAAAGAGACACACCGCTCATGGGAGGGCTTGAACCTTAAAAGTTTTGGTTCACAGCCAAACGCGCTAGCCACTTGCGCCACAGAGATATTCGTGCTCCACTCTCACCACCGTCAGAACAATTCTACAAAGCTATCAGCGCAAAGAAAAAAAAAGAGACACACCGCTTTCGGGAGGGCTTGAACCTCCAACCTTTTGGTTAACAGCCGATCGCGCTAGCTGATTGCGCCACGGAGATAGTCGTGCTCCACTCTCACCACCGTCAGAACATTTCTCCAAAGCTATCAGCGCGAAGAAAAAAGCAACACACCACTCATGGGAGGGCTGGAACCTCCAACCTTTTGGTTAACAGCTGATCGCGCTAGCCAATTGCGCCCCGGAGATAGTCGTGCTCTATTCTCACCCTGGTCATAACAGTCCTCAAAGGTATAAGCGCAAAGAAAAAAAGCGACACACCACTCCCGGGAGAGCTCGAACCTCCAAACGTTCGGTTAACAGCCGATCGCGCCAGCCAATTGCGGAAGGAGACAGTCGTGCTCCACTCTCACCACCGTCAGATCATTCCTCCAAAGCTATCAGCGCAAGAAAAAAAAAGAGACATACCGCTCTCTGGAGGGCTCGAACCTCCAACCTTTCGGTTAACACCCGAACGCGCCAGCCGATTGCGTCACGGAGATAGTCGTGTTCCACTCTCCCCACCATCAGAACATTTCTCCAAAGCTATCAGTGCGAAAAAAAAGAGACACGCCGCTCTCGGGAGGGATCGAACCTCCAACGTTTTGTTTAACAGCCGAACTTGCTAGCCAATTGCACCACGGAGATATTCGTGCTCCGCTCTCACCACCGTCCGAACATTTCTACAAAGCTATCGGCGCAAAGAAAAAAAGCGACACAATGCTCCCAGGAGGGCTCGAACCTCCAACCTTTCAGTTAACAGCTGAACGCGCTAGCCAATTGCGCCAAAGAGATAGTAGTGCTCTACTCTCACCACCGTCAGAACATTTCTCCAAAGCTATCAGCGCAAAGAAAAAAAGCGACACAGTGCTCCCGGAAGGGCTCGAACCTCCAACCTTTCAGTTAACAGTTTATCGCGCTAGCCAATTCTTCCACGGAAACAGTCGTGCTCCACTCTCACCACCGTCAGAACTTTTCTCCAAAGCTATCAGCGCAAAGAAAAAAAAGAGACACACCGCTCTCATGAGGGCTCGAGCCTCCAAATATTTGGTTAACAGCCGAACGCGCTAGCCAATTGCGTCACGGAGAGAGTCGTGTTCCACTCTCACCACTCTAAGAACGTTTCTCCAAAGCTATGAGCGCAAAGAGAAAAAAAGAGAAACATCGCTCTCAGGAGGGCTCGAACCTCCAAACTTTTCGTTAACAGCCGATCGTGCTAGCCAAATGCGCCCCGTAGACAGTCGTGTTCTACTCTCACCACCGTCAGAACATTTCTCCATAGCTGTCAGGACAAAGAAAAAAGAGACACACCGCTCTTGGGAGGGCTCGAATCTCCAACCTTTTGGTTAACAGCTTAACGCGCTAGCCAATTGCGCCAAGGAGATAAACGTGCTCTACTCTCACCACCGTCAGAACATTTCTTCAAAGCTATCAGCGCATAGAAAAAAGTGACACACTGCTCCCGGGAGGGCTCGAACCTCCAAGCTTTCAGTTAACAGTTGATCGCGCTAGCCAAATCTACCACGGAAACAGTCGTGCTCCACTCTCACCCCCATCAGAACACTCCTCGAAAGCTATCAGCGCAAAGACAAAAAAGTGACACACCGCTCTCCGGAGAGCTCGAACCTCCAACCTTTTGGTTAACAGCCGAACGCGCTAGCCAATTGCGTCACGGAGATTGTCGTGTTCCACTCTCACCACCCTGAGAACGTTTCTCCATAGCTATCAGCGCAAAGAAAAAAAGAGACACACCGCTCTCGGGAGGGCTTGAACTTCAAACCTTTTGGTTAACAGCCGATCGCGCCAGCCAATTGCGCAAGGAGACAGTCGTGCTCCACTCTCACCACCGTCAGATCTTTCCTCCAAAGCTATCAGCGCAAGGAAAAAAAAGAGACATACCGCTCTCTGGAGGGCTCGAACCTCCAACCTTTCGGTTAACAGCCTAACGCGCTAGCCAATTGCGTCACGGAGATAGTCGTGTTCCACTCTCACCACCGTCCGAACATTTCTACAAAGCTATCAGCGCAAAGAAAAAAAGCGACACAATGCTCCCGGAAGGGCTCGAACCTCGAACTTTCAGTTAACAGTTGAGCGCGCTAGCCAATTCTGCCACGGAAACAGTCGTGCTCCACTCTCACCCCCATCAGAACACTCCTCGAAAGCTATCAGCGCAAAGAAAAAAAAGAGACACACCGCTCTCCGGGGGGCTCAAACCTTCAACCTTTTGGTTAACAGCTGAACGCGCTAGCCAATTGCGTCACGGAGAGAGTCGTGTTCCACTCTCACCACCCTAAGAACGTTTCTCCAAAGCTATCAGCGCAAAGAAAAAAAAGAGACACACCGCTCATGGGAGGGCTCGAACCTTAAAAGTTTTGGTTCACAGCCAAACGCGCTAGCCACTTGCGCCACAGAGATATTCGTGCTCCACTCTCACCACCGTCAGAACAATTCTACAAAGCTATCAGCGCAAAGAAAAAAAAGAGACACACCGCTTTCGGGAGGGCTTGAACCTCCAACCTTTTGGTTAACAGCCGATCGCGCTAGCTGATTGCGCCACGGAGATAGTCGTGCTCCACTCTCACCACCGTCAGAACATTTCTCCAAAGCTATCAGCGCGAAGAAAAAAGCAACACACCACTCATGGGAGGGCTGGAACCTCCAACCTTTTGGTTAACAGCTGATCGCGCTAGCCAATTGCGCCCCGGAGATAGTCGTGCTCTATTCTCACCCTGGTCATAACAGTCCTCAAAGGTATAAGCGCAAAGAAAAAAAGCGACACACCACTCCCGGGAGAGCTCGAACCTCCAAACGTTCGGTTAACAGCCGATCGCGCCAGCCAATTGCGGAAGGAGACAGTCGTGTTCCACTCTCCCCACCATCAGAACATTTCTCCAAAGCTATCAGTGCGAAAAAAAAGAGACACGCCGCTCTCGGGAGGGTCGAACCTCCAACGTTTTGTTTAACAGCCGAACTTGCTAGCCAATTGCACCACGGAGATATTCGTGCTCCGCTCTCACCACCGTCCGAACATTTCTACAAAGCTATCGGCGCAAAGAAAAAAAGAGAAACATCGCTCTCAGGAGGGCTCGAACCTCCAAACTTTTCGTTAACAGCCGATCGTGCTAGCCAAATGCGCCCCGTAGACAGTCGTGTTCTACTCTAACCACCGTCAGAACATTTCTCCATAGCTGTCAGCACAAAGAAAAAAGAGACGCACCGCTCTTGGGAGGGCTCGAATCTCCAACCTTTTGGTTAACAGCTTAACGCGCTAGCCAATTTCGCCAAGGAGATAAACGTGCTCTACTCTCACCACCGTCAGAACATTTCTTCAAACCTATCAGCGCATAGAAAAAAAGTGACACACTGCTCCCGGGAGGGCTCGAACCTCCAACCTTTCAGTTAACAGTTGATCGCGCTAGCCAAATCTACCACGGAAACAGTCGTGCTCCACTCTCACCCCCATCAGAACACTCCTCGAAAGCTATCAGCGCAAAGACAAAAAAGTGACACACCGCTCTCCGGAGAGCTCGAACCTCCAACCTTTTGGTTAACAGCCGAACGCGCTAGCCAATTGCGTCACGGAGATTGTCGTGTTCCACTCTCACCACCCTGAGAACGTTTCTCCATAGCTATCAGCGCAAAGAAAAAAAGAGACACACCGCTCTCGGGAGGGCTTGAACTTCAAACCTTTTGGTTAACAGCCGATCGCGCCATCCAATTGCGCAAGGAGACAGTCGTGCTCCACTCTCACCACCGTCAGATCATTCCTCCAAAGCTATCAGCACAAGGAAAAAAAAGAGACATACCGCTCTCTGGAGGGCTCGAACCTCCAACCTTTCGGTTAACAGCCGAACGCGCTAGCCAATTGCGTCACGGAGATAGTCGTGTTCCACTCTCACCACCGTCCGAACATTTCTACAAAGCTATCAGCGCAAAGAAAAAAAGCGACACAATGCTCCCGGAAGGGCTCGAACCTCGAACTTTTCAGTTAACAGTTGAGCGCGCTAGCCAATTCTGCCACGGAAACAGTCGTGCTCCACTCTCACCCCCATCAGAACACTCCTCGAAAGCTATCAGCGCAAAGAAAAAAAAAGAGACACACCGCTCTCCGGAGGGCTCAAACCTCCAACCTTTTGGTTAACAGCTGAACGCGCTAGCCAATTGCGTCACGGAGAGAGTCGTGTTCCACTCTCACCACCCTAAGAACGTTTCTCCAAAGCTATCAGCGCAAAGAAAAAAAAGAGACACACCGCTCTCTGGAGGGCTCGAACCTCCAACCTTTCGGTTAACACCCGAACGCGCCAGCCGATTGCGTCACGGAGATAGTCGTGTTCCACTCTCCCCACCATCAGAACATTTCTCCAAAGCTATCAGTGCGAAAAAAAAGAGACACGCCGCTCTCGGGAGGGCTCGAACCTCCAACGTTTTGTTTAACAGCCGAACTTGCTAGCCAATTGCACCACGGAGATATTCGTGCTCCGCTCTCACCACCGTCCGAACATTTCTACAAAGCTATCGGCGCAAAGAAAAAAAGCGACACAATGCTCCCAGGAGGGCTCGAACCTCCAACCTTTCAGTTAACAGCTGAACGCGCTAGCCAATTGCGCCAAAGAGATAGTAGTGCTCTACTCTCACCACCGTCAGAACATTTCTCCAAAGCTATCAGCGCAAAGAAAAAAAGCGACACAGTGCTCCCGGAAGGGCTCGAACCTCCAACCTTTCAGTTAACAGTTTATCGCGCTAGCCAATTCTTCCACGGAAACAGTCGTGCTCCACTCTCACCACCGTCAGAACTTTTCTCCAAAGCTATCAGCGCAAAGAAAAAAAAGAGACACACCGCTCTCATGAGGGCTCGAGCCTCCAAACATTTGGTTAACAGCCGAACGCGCTAGCCAATTGCGTCACGGAGAGAGTCGTGTTCCACTCTCACCACTCTAAGAACGTTTCTCCAAAGCTATGAGCGCAAAGAGAAAAAAAGAGAAACATCGCTCTCAGGAGGGCTCGAACCTCCAAACTTTTCGTTAACAGCCGATCGTGCTAGCCAAATGCGCCCCGTAGACAGTCGTGTTCTACTCTCACCACCGTCAGAACATTTCTCCATAGCTGTCAGCACAAAGAAAAAAGAGACGCACCGCTCTTGGGAGGGCTCGAATCTCCAACCTTTTGGTTAACAGCTTAACGCGCTAGCCAATTGCGCCAAGGAGATAAACGTGCTCTACTCTCACCACCGTCAGAACATTTCTTCAAACCTATCAGCGCATAGAAAAAAAGTGACACACTGCTCCCGGGAGGGCTCGAACCTCCAACCTTTCAGTTAACAGTTGATCGCGCTAGCCAAATCTACCACGGAAACAGTCGTGCTCCACTCTCACCCCCATCAGAACACTCCTCGAAAGCTATCAGCGCAAAGACAAAAAAGTGACACACCGCTCTCCGGAGAGCTCGAACCTCCAACCTTTTGGTTAACAGCCGAACGCGCTAGCCAATTGCGTCACGGAGATTGTCGTGTTCCACTCTCACCACCCTGAGAACGTTTCTCCATAGCTATCAGCGCAAAGAAAAAAAGAGACACACCGCTCTCGGGAGGGCTTGAACTTCAAACCTTTTGGTTAACAGCCGATCGCGCCAGCCAATTGCGCAAGGAGACAGTCGTGCTCCACTCTCACCACCGTCAGATCATTCCTCCAAAGCTATCAGCACAAGGAAAAAAAAGAGACATACCGCTCTCTGGAGGGCTCGAACCTCCAACCTTTCGGTTAACAGCCGAACGCGCTAGCCAATTGCGTCACGGAGATAGTCGTGTTCCACTCTCACCACCGTCCGAACATTTCTACAAAGCTATCAGCGCAAAGAAAAAAAGCGACACAATGCTCCCGGAAGGGCTCGAACCTCGAACTTTTCAGTTAACAGTTGAGCGCGCTAGCCAATTCTGCCACGGAAACAGTCGTGCTCCACTCTCACCCCCATCAGAACACTCCTCGAAAGCTATCAGCGCAAAGAAAAAAAAAGAGACACACCGCTCTCCGGAGGGCTCAAACCTCCAACCTTTTGGTTAACAGCTGAACGCGCTAGCCAATTGCGTCACGGAGAGAGTCGTGTTCCACTCTCACCACCCTAAGAACGTTTCTCCAAAGCTATCAGCGCAAAGAAAAAAAAGAGACACACCGCTCTCTGGAGGGCTCGAACCTCCAACCTTTCGGTTAACACCCGAACGCGCCAGCCGATTGCGTCACGGAGATAGTCGTGTTCCACTCTCCCCACCATCAGAACATTTCTCCAAAGCTATCAGTGCGGAAAAAAAGAGACACGCCGCTCTCGGGAGGGCTCGAACCTCCATTGTTTTGTTTAACAGCCGAACTTGCTAGCCAATTGCACCACGGAGATATTCGTGCTCCGCTCTCACCACCGTCCGAACATTTCTACAAAGCTATCGGCGCAAAGAAAAAAAGCGACACAATGCTCCCAGGAGGGCTCGAACCTCCAACCTTTCAGTTAACAGCTGAACGCGCTAGCCAATTGCGCCAAAGAGATAGTAGTGCTCTACTCTCACCACCGTCAGAACATTTCTCCAAAGCTATCAGCGCAAAGAAAAAAAGCGACACAGTGCTCCCGGAAGGGCTCGAACCTCCAACCTTTCAGTTAACAGTTTATCGCGCTAGCCAATTCTTCCACGGAAACAGTCGTGCTCCACTCTCACCACCGTCAGAACTTTTCTCCAAAGCTATCAGCGCAAAGAAAAAAAAGAGACACACCGCTCTCATGAGGGCTCGAGCCTCCAAACATTTGGTTAACAGCCGAACGCGCTAGCCAATTGCGTCACGGAGAGAGTCGTGTTCCACTCTCACCACTCTGAGAACGTTTCTCCAAAGCTATGAGCGCAAAGAGAAAAAAAGAGAAACATCGCTCTCAGGAGGGCTCGAACCTCCAAACTTTTCGTTAACAGCCGATCGTGCTAGCCAAATGCGCCCCGTAGACAGTCGTGTTCTACTCTCACCACCGTCAGAACATTTCTCCATAGCTGTCAGGACAAAGAAAAAAGAGACACACCGCTCTTGGGAGGGCTCGAATCTCCAACCTTTTGGTTAACAGCTTAACGCGCTAGCCAATTGCGCCAAGGAGATAAACGTGCTCTACTCTCACCACCGTCAGAACATTTCTTCAAAGCTATCAGCGCATAGAAAAAAGTGACACACTGCTCCCGGGAGGGCTCGAACCTCCAAGCTTTCAGTTAACAGTTGATCGCGCTAGCCAAATCTACCACGGAAACAGTCGTGCTCCACTCTCACCCCCATCAGAACACTCCTCGAAAGCTATCAGCGCAAAGACAAAAAAGTGACACACCGCTCTCCGGAGAGCTCGAACCTCCAACCTTTTGGTTAACAGCCGAACGCGCTAGCCAATTGCGTCACGGAGATTGTCGTGTTCCACTCTCACCATCCTGAGAACGTTTCTCCATAGCTATCAGCGCAAAGAAAAAAAGAGACACACCGCTCTCGGGAGGGCTTGAACTTCAAATCTTTTGGTTAACAGCCGATCGCGCCAGCCAATTGCGCAAGGAGACAGTCGTGCTCCACTCTCACCACCGTCAGATCATTCCTCCAAAGCTATCAGCGCAAGGAAAAAAAAGAGACATACCGCTCTCTGGAGGGCTCGAACCTCCAACCTTTCGGTTAACAGCCGAACGCGCTAGCCAATTGCGTCACGGAGATAGTCGTGTTCCACTCTCACCACCGTCCGAACATTTCTACAAAGCTATCAGCGCAAAAAAAAAGCGACACAATGCTCCCGGAAGGGCTCGAACCTCGAACTTTTCAGTTAACAGTTGAGCGCGCTAGCCAATTCTGCCACGGAAACAGTCGTGCTCCACTCTCACCCCCATCAGAACACTCCTCGAAAGCTATCAGCGCAAAGAAAAAAAAGAGACACACCGCTCTCCGGAGGGCTCAAACCTCCAACCTTTTGGTTAACAGCTGAACGCGCTAGCCAATTGCGTCACGGAGAAAGTCGTGTTCCACTCTCACCACCCTAAGAACGTTTCTCCAAAGCTATCAGCGCAAAGAAAAAAAAGAGACACACCGCTCTCTGGAGGGCTCGAACCTCCAACCTTTCGGTTAACACCCGAACGCGCCAGCCGATTGCGTCACGGAGATGGTCGTGTTCCACTCTCCCCACCATCAGAACATTTCTCCAAAGCTATCAGTGCGAAAAAAAAGAGACACGCCGCTCACGGGAGGGCTCGAACCTCCAACGTTTTGTTTAACAGCCGAACTTGCTAGCCAATTGCACCACGGAGATATTCGTGCTCCGCTCTCACCACCGTCCGAACATTTCTACAAAGCTATCGGCGCAAAGAAAAAAAGCGACACAATGCTCCCAGGAGGGCTCGAACCTCCAACCTTTCAGTTAACAGCTGAACGCGCTAGCCAATTGCGCCAAAGAGATAGTAGTGCTCTACTCTCACCACCGTCAGAACATTTCTCCAAAGCTATCAGCGCAAAGAAAAAAAGCGACACAGTGCTCCCGGAAGGGCTCGAACCTCCAACCTTTCAGTTAACAGTTTATCGCGCTAGCCAATTCTTCCACGGAAACAGTCGTGCTCCACTCTCACCACCGTCAGAACTTTTCTCCAAAGCTATCAGCGCAAAGAAAAAAAAGAGACACACCGCTCTCATGAGGGCTCGAGCCTCCAAACATTTGGTTAACAGCCGAACGCGCTAGCCAATTGCGTCACGGAGAGAGTCGTGTTCCACTCTCACCACTCTAAGAACGTTTCTCCAAAGCTATGAGCGCAAAGAGAAAAAAAGAGAAACATCGCTCTCAGGAGGGCTCGAACCTCCAAACTTTTCGTTAACAGCCGATCGTGCTAGCCAAATGCGCCCCGTAGACAGTCGTGTTCTACTCTCACCACCGTCAGAACATTTCTCCATAGCTGTCAGGACAAAGAAAAAAGAGACACACCGCTCTTGGGAGGGCTCGAATCTCCAACCTTTTGGTTAACAGCTTAACGCGCTAGCCAATTGCGCCAAGGAGATAAACGTGCTCTACTCTCACCACCGTCAGAACATTTCTTCAAAGCTATCAGCGCATAGAAAAAAGTGACACACTGCTCCCGGGAGGGCTCGAACCTCCAAGCTTTCAGTTAACAGTTGATCGCGCTAGCCAAATCTACCACGGAAACAGTCGTGCTCCACTCTCACCCCCATCAGAACACTCCTCGAAAGCTATCAGCGCAAAGACAAAAAAGTGACACACCGCTCTCCGGAGAGCTCGAACCTCCAACCTTTTGGTTAACAGCCGAACGCGCTAGCCAATTGCGTCACGGAGATTGTCGTGTTCCACTCTCACCACCCTGAGAACGTTTCTCCATAGCTATCAGCGCAAAGAAAAAAAGAGACACACCGCTCTCGGGAGGGCTTGAACTTCAAACCTTTTGGTTAACAGCCGATCGCGCCAGCCAATTGCGCAAGGAGACAGTCGTGCTCCACTCTCACCACCGTCAGATCATTCCTCCAAAGCTATCAGCGCAAGGAAAAAAAAAAGAGACATACCGCTCTCTGGAGGGCTCGAACCTCCAACCTTTCGGTTAACAGCCTAACGCGCTAGCCAATTGCGTCACGGAGATAGTCGTGTTCCACTCTCACCACCGTCCGAACATTTCTACAAAGCTATCAGCGCAAAGAAAAAAAGCGACACAATGCTCCCGGAAGGGCTCGAACCTCGAACTTTCAGTTAACAGTTGAGCGCGCTAGCCAATTCTGCCACGGAAACAGTCGTGCTCCACTCTCACCCCCATCAGAACACTCCTCGAAAGCTATCAGCGCAAAGAAAAAAAAGAGACACACCGCTCTCCGGGGGGCTCAAACCTTCAACCTTTTGGTTAACAGCTGAACGCGCTAGCCAATTGCGTCACGGAGAGAGTCGTGTTCCACTCTCACCACCCTAAGAACGTTTCTCCAAAGCTATCAGCGCAAAGAAAAAAAAGAGACACACCGCTCATGGGAGGGCTCGAACCTTAAAAATTTTGGTTCACAGCCAAACGCGCTAGCCACTTGCGCCACAGAGATATTCGTGCTCCACTCTCACCACCGTCAGAACAATTCTACAAAGCTATCAGCGCAAAGAAAAAAAAAGAGACACACCGCTTTCGGGAGGGCTTGAACCTCCAACCTTTTGGTTTACAGCCGATCGCGCTAGCTGATTGCGCCACGGAGATAGTCGTGCTCCACTCTCACCACCGTCAGAACATTTCTCCAAAGCTATCAGCGCGAAGAAAAAAGCAACACACCACTCATGGGAGGGCTGGAACCTCCAACCTTTTGGTTAACAGCTGATCGCGCTAGCCAATTGCGCCCCGGAGATAGTCGTGCTCTATTCTCACCCTGGTCATAACAGTCCTCAAAGGTATAAGCGCAAAGAAAAAAAGCGACACACCACTCCCGGGAGAGCTCGAACCTCCAAACGTTCGGTTAACAGCCGATCGCGCCAGCCAATTGCGGAAGGAGACAGTCGTGTTCCACTCTCCCCACCATCAGAACATTTCTCCAAAGCTATCAGTGCGAAAAAAAAGAGACACGCCGCTCTCGGGAGGGCTCGAACCTCCAACGTTTTGTTTAACAGCCGAACTTGCTAGCCAATTGCACCACGGAGATATTCGTGCTCCGCTCTCACCACCGTCCGAACATTTCTACAAAGCTATCGGCGCAAAGAAAAAAAGAGAAACATCGCTCTCAGGAGGGCTCGAACCTCCAAACTTTTCGTTAACAGCCGATCGTGCTAGCCAAATGCGCCCCGTAGACAGTCGTGTTCTACTCTCACCACCGTCAGAACATTTCTCCATAGCTGTCAGCACAAAGAAAAAAGAGACGCACCGCTCTTGGGAGGGCTCGAATCTCCAACCTTTTGGTTAACAGCTTAACGCGCTAGCCAATTGCGCCAAGGAGATAAACGTGCTCTACTCTCACCACCGTCAGAACATTTCTTCAAACCTATCAGCGCATAGAAAAAAAGTGACACACTGCTCCCGGGAGGGCTCGAACCTCCAACCTTTCAGTTAACAGTTGATCGCGCTAGCCAAATCTACCACGGAAACAGTCGTGCTCCACTCTCACCCCCATCAGAACACTCCTCGAAAGCTATCAGCGCAAAGACAAAAAAGTGACACACCGCTCTCCGGAGAGCTCGAACCTCCAACCTTTTGGTTAACAGCCGAACGCGCTAGCCAATTGCGTCACGGAGATTGTCGTGTTCCACTCTCACCACCCTGAGAACGTTTCTCCATAGCTATCAGCGCAAAGAAAAAAAGAGACACACCGCTCTCGGGAGGGCTTGAACTTCAAACCTTTTGGTTAACAGCCGATCGCGCCAGCCAATTGCGCAAGGAGACAGTCGTGCTCCACTCTCACCACCGTCAGATCATTCCTCCAAAGCTATCAGCGCAAGGAAAAAAAAGAGACATACCGCTCTCTGGAGGGCTCGAACCTCCAACCTTTCGGTTAACAGCCGAACGCGCTAGCCAATTGCGTCACGGAGATAGTCGTGTTCCACTCTCACCACCGTCCGAACATTTCTACAAAGCTATCAGCGCAAAGAAAAAAAGCGACACAATGCTCCCGGAAGGGCTCGAACCTCGAACTTTTCAGTTAACAGTTGAGCGCGCTAGCCAATTCTGCCACGGAAACAGTCGTGCTCCACTCTCACCCCCATCAGAACACTCCTCGAAAGCTATCAGCGCAAAGAAAAAAAAGAGACACACCGCTCTCCGGAGGGCTCAAACCTCCAACCTTTTGGTTAACAGCTGAGCGCGCTAGCCAATTGCGTCACGGAGAGAGTCGTGTACCACTCTCACCACCCTAAGAACGTTTCTCCAAAGCTATCAGCGCAAAGAAAAAAAAGAGACACACCGCTCTCGGGAGGGCTTGAACCTTCAAACTTTTCGTTAACAGCCGATCGTGCTAGCCAAATGCGCCACGTAGACAGTCGTGCTCTACTCTCACCACCGTCAGAACATTTCTCCATAGCTGTCAGCGCAAAGAAAATAGAAACACACCGCTCTCGGGAGGGCTCGAACCTCCAACCTTTTGATTAACAGCTTAACGCGCTAGCCAATTGCGCCATGGAGATAAGCGTGCTCTACTTTCACCACCGTCAGAACATTTCTCCAAAGCTATCAGCGCAAAGAAAAAAAGCGACACATCACTCATGGCAGGGCTCGAACCTCCAAACTTTTGGTTAACAGCCGATCGCGCTAGCTGATTGCGCCACGGAGATAGTCGTGCTCCCCTCTCACCACCGTCAGAACATTTCTCCAAAGCTATCAGCGCGAAGAAAAAAGCAACACACCACTCATGGGAGGGCTCGAACCTCCAACCTTTTGGTTAACAGCTGATCGCGCTAGCCAATTGCGCCACAGAGACAGTCGTGCTCATCTCTCACCACGGTCAGAACATTTCTCCAAAGCTATCAGCGCAAAAAAAACGACACACCGTTCCCGGCAGGGCTCGAACCTTCACCCTTTCGGTTAACAGCCGATCGCGCTAGCCAATTGCGTCACGGAGACAGTCATGCTACAATCTCATCATGGTCAGAACATTTCTCCAAAGGTATTAGCGCAAAGAAAAAAAAGCGACACATCATTCATGGCAGGGCTCGAACCTCCAAACTTTTGGTTAACAGCCGATGGTGCTAGCCAAATGCGCCACGTAGACAGTCGTGCTCTGCTCTCACCACCGTCAGAACATTTCTTCATAGCTGTCAGCGCAAAGAAAAAGGTGCCGCCATATCCACGAAGTGAATCATGATGAGTGGGCGAAGCTCCGGAGGTAAACCTGGTAAACCATGAATCTTCTGTACATTTTGACCACTCGATTTTATTACATCGCTCCCCCTAGCGTACGTCGCCGCACTAAATCGAACGATTGCCTTCAAGCAATGACACGCGCAATATGTGACATCATTCCTATTTTATAAGATCTCGCGTCTTTCATCAACTACAAGTACCACTTTCTAGTTTATAACATCTTGCATCTTTTCATCATCAGCTACAAGTACCACCATCTACTAAACACTACAAGAACTAAACGAGAGGTGGCTACATACAGGAGATGGTACCGCCATCTAGTGAACAATGCAACAACTAAACTAGAGGTGGATACATACAGGGGACGCACAGCCCACGCCCAAAGGAGCTTCGCCCCTAAAAAGAGACACACCGCTCTCGGGAGGGCTCCAACCTCCAACCTTTTGGTTAACAGCTTAACGTGCTAGCCAATTGCGCCAATAGATAAACGTGCTCTACTCTCACCACCGTCAGAACATTTCTCCAAAGCTATCAGCGCAAAGAAAAAAAGCGACACACTGCTCCCGGGAGGGCTCAAACCTCCAACCTTTCAGTTAACAGTTGATCGCGCAGGCCAAATCTGCCACGGAAACAGTCGGGCTCCACTCTCATCCCCATCAGAACACTCCTCGAAAGCTATCAGCGCAAAGACAAAAAAGTGACACACCGCTCTCGGGAGGACTCGAACCTCCAACCTTTTTGTTAACAGCTTAACGCGCTAGCCATTTCCGCCCCGGAGATAGTCGTGCTCCACTCTCACCACCGTCAGAACATTTCTCCAAAGCTATCAGCGCAAAGAAAAAAAGACACACACCGCTCTCCGGAGGGCTCGAACCTCCAAACTTTTGGTTAACAGCCGAACGCGCTAGCCAATTGCGTCACGGAGATAGTCGTGTTACACTCTCACCACCCTCAGAACATTTCTCCAAAGCTATCAGCGCAAAGAATAAAAGAGACACACCGCTCTCGGGAGGGCTTAAACCTCCAACCTTTTGGTTACCAGCCGATCGCGCTAGCCAATTGCGCCACGGAGATAGTCGTGCTCCACTCTCACCACCGTCAGAACATTTCTCCAAAGCTATCAGCGCAAAGAAAAAAAGAGACACACCGCTCTCGGGAGGTCTCGAACCTCCAAGCTTTTGGTTAACAGCTGAACGCGCTAGCCAATTGTGCCCCGGAGATAGTCGTGCTCTATTCTCACCATGGTCATAACAGTCCTCAAAGGTATAAGCGCAAAGAAAAAAAGCGACACACCACTCCCGGGAGAGCTCGAACCTCTAAACGTTCGGTTAACAGCCGATCGCGCCAGCCAATTGCGGAAGGAGACAGTCGTGCTCCACTCTCACCACCGTCAGATCATTCTCCAAAGCTATCAGCGCAAGAAAAAAAAAGAGACATAACGCTCTCTGGAGGGCTCGAACCTCCAACCTTTCGGTTAACACCCGAACGCGCCAGCCAATTGCGTCACGGAGATAGTCGTGTTCCACTCTCACCACCGTCAGAACATTCCTCCAAAGCTGTCAGCGCAAAGAAAAAAAAAGAGACACACCGCTCTCCGGAGGGCTCAAACCTCCAACCTTTTGGTTAACAGCTGAACGCGCTAGCCAATTGCGTCACGGAGAGAGTCGTGTTCCACTCTCACCACCCTAAGAACGTTTCTTCAAAGCTATGAGCGCAAAGAGAAAAAAAGAGAAACACCGCTCTCAGGAGGGCTCGAACCTCCAAACTTTTCGTTAACAGCCGATTGTGGCAGCCAAATGCGCCCCGTAGACAGTCGTGTTCTACTCTCACCACCGTCAGAACATTTCTCCATAGCTGTCAGCCCAAAGAAAAAAGAGACACACCGCTCTTGGGAGGGCTCGAATCTCCAACCTTTTGGTTAACAGCTTAACGCGCTAGCCAATTGCGCCAAGGAGATAAACGTGCTCTACTCTCACCACCGTCAGAACATTTCTCCAAAGCTATCAGCGCATAGAAAAAAAGCGACACACTGCTCCCGGGAGGGCTCGAACCTCCAACCTTTCAGTTAACAGTTGATCGCGCTAGCCAAATCTACCACGGAAACAGTCGTGCTCCACTCTCACCCCCATCAGAACAATCCTCGAAAGCCATCAGCGCAAAGACAAAAAAGTGACACACCGCTCTCCGGAGAGCTCGAACCTCCAACCTTTTGGTTAACAGCCGAACGCGCTAGCCAATTGCGTCACGGAGATTGTCGTGTTCCACTCTCACCACCCTGAGAACGTTTCTCCATAGCTATCAGCGCAAAGAAAAAAAGAGACACACCGCTCTCGGGAGGGCTTGAACCTCAAACCTTTTTGTTAACAGCCGATCGCGCCAGCCAATTGCGCAAGGAGACAGTCGTGCTCCACTCTCACCACCGTCAGATCATTCCTCCAAAGCTATCAGCGCAAGGAAAAAAAAAGAGACATACCGCTCTCTGGAGGGCTCGAACCTCCAACCTTTCGGTTAACAGCCGAACGCGCTAGCCAATTGCGTCACGGAGATAGTCGTGTTCCACTCTCACCACCCTGAGAACGTTTCTCCAAAGCTATCAGCGCAAAGAAAAAAAGAGACACACCGCTCTCGGGAGGGCTCGAACCTCAAACCTTTTTGTTAACAGCCGATCACGCTAGCCAATTGCGTCACGGAGATAGTCGTGTTCCACTCTAACCACCCTCAGAACATTTCTCCAAAGCTATCAGTGCAAAAAAAACGAGACACGCCACTCTCGGGAGGGCTCGAACCTCCAACATTTTGTTTAACAGCCGAAGTTGCTAGCCAATTGCACCACGAAGATATTCGTGCTCCGCTCCCACCACCGTGCGAACATTTCTACAAAGCTATCAGCGCAAAGAAAAAAAGCGACACAATGCTCCCGGGAGGGCTCGAACCTCCAAGCTTTTAGTTAACAGTTGACCGCGCTAGCCAATTCTGCCACGGAAACAGTCGTGCTCCACTCTCACCGCCGTCAGAAAATTCCTCCAAAGCTATCAGCGCAAAGAAAACAAGAGACACACCGCTCTCCGGAGGGCTCAAACCTCCAACCTTTTCGTTAACAGCCGAACGCGCTAGCCAATTGCGGCACGGAGAGAGTCGTGTTCCACTCTCAGCACCGCAAGAACGTTTCTCCAAAGCTATCAGCGCAAAGAAGAAAAAAAGAGACACACTGCTTTCGGGAGGGCTTGAACCTCCAAACTTTTCGTTAACGGCCAATCGTGCTAGCCAAGTGCGCCCCGTAGACAGTCGTGCTCTACTCTCACCACCGTCAGAACATTTCTTCATAGCTGTCAGCGCAAAAAAAAGAGACACACCGCTCTTGGGCGGGCTTGAACCTCCAACCTTTTGGTTAACAGCTTAACGCGCTAGCCAATTGCGCCAAGGAGATAAACGTGCTCTACTCTCACCACCGTCAGAACATTTCTCCAAAGCTATCAGCGCAAAGAAAAAAAGCGACACACTGCTCCCGGGAGGGCTCAAACCTCCAACCTTACAGTTAACAGTTGATCGCGCAGGCCAAATCTGCCACGGAAACAGTCGGGCTCCACTCTCATCCCCATCAGAACACTCCTCGAAAGCTATCAGCGCAAAGACAAAAAAGTGACACACCGCTCTCGGGAGGACTCGAACCTCCAACCTTTTTGTTAACAGCTTAACGCGCTAGCCATTTGCGCCCCGGAGATAGTCGTGCTCCAATCTCACCACCGTCAGAACATTTCTCCTAAGCTATCAGCGCAAAAAAAGCGACACACCGCTCATGGGAGGGCTTCAACCTCCAACCTTTTGGTTAACAGCCGACCGTGCTAGCCAATTGCGCCACGTAGACAGTCGTGCTCTACTCTCACCACCCTCCGATTATTTCTCCAAAGCTATCAGCGCAAAGAATAAAGGAGACACACCGCTCTCGGGAGGGCTTAAACCTCCAACCTTTTGGTTACCAGCCGATCGCGCTAGCCAATTGCGTCACGGAGAGAGTCGTGTTCCACTCTCACCACCCTAAGAACGTTTCTCCAAAGCTATCAGCGCAAAGAATAAAAGAGACACACCGCTCTCGGGAGGGCTTAAACCTCCAACCTTTTGGTTACCAGCCGATCGCGCTAGCCAATTGCGCCACGGAGATAGTCGTGCTCCACTCTCACCACCGTCAGAACATTTCTCCAAAGCTATCAGCGCAAAGAAAAAAAGAGACACACTGCTCTCCGGAGGGCTCGAACCTCCAAACTTTTGGTTAACAGCCGAACGCGCTAGCCAATTGCGTCACGGAGATAGTCGTGTTCCACTCTCACCACCCTCAGAACATTTCTCCAAAGCTATCAGCGCAAAGAATAAAAGAGACACACCGCTCTCAAGAGGGCTTAAACCTCCAACCTTTTGGTTACCAGCCGATCGCGCTAGCCAATTGCGCCACGGAGATAGTCGTGCTCCACTCTCACTACCGTCAGAACATTTCTCCAAAGCTATCAGCGCGAAAAAAAAGCAACACACCACTCATGGAAGGGCTCGAACCTCCAACCTTTTGTTTAACAGCTGATCGCGCCAGCCAATTGCGCCACGGAGCCATTTGTGTTCATCTCTCATCACGGTCAGAACATTTCTACAAAGCGATCAGCGCAAAGAAAAAAAGAGACACACCGCTCTCGGGAGGTCTCGAACCTCCAAGGTTTTGGTTAACAGCTGAACGCGCTAGCCAATTGTGCCCCGGAGATAGTCGTGCTCTATTCTCACCATGGTCATAACAGTCCTCAAAGGTATAAGCGCAAAGAAAAAAAGCGACACACCACTCCCGGGAGAGCTCGAACCTCCAAACGTTCGGTTAACAGCCGATCGCGCCAGCCAATTGCGGAAGGAGACAGTCGTGCTCCACTCTCACCACCGTCAGATCATTCTCCAAAGCTATCAGCGCAAGAAAAAAAAAGAGACATAACGCTCTCTGGAGGGCTCGAACCTCCAACCTTTCGGTTAACACCCGAACGCGCCAGCCAATTGCGTCACGGAGATAGTCGTGTTCCACTCTCACCACCGTCAGAACATTCCTCCAAAGCTATCAGCGCAAAGAAAAAAAAGAGACACACCGCTCTCCGGAGGGCTCAAACCTCCAACCTTTTGGTTAACAGCCGATTGTGCTAGCCAAATGCGCCCCGTAGACAGTCGTGTTATACTCTCACCACCGTCAGAACATTTCTCCATAGCTGTCAGCCCAAAGAAAAAAGAGACACACCGCTCTTGGGAGGGCTCGAATCTCCAACCTTTTGGTTAACAGCTTAACGCGCTAGCCAATTGCGCCAAGGAGATAAACGTGCTCTACTCTCACCACCGTCAGAACATTTCTCCAAAGCTATCAGCGCATAGAAAAAAAGCGACACACTGCTCCCGGGAGGGCTCGAACCTCCAACCTTTCAGTTAACAGTTGATCGCGCTAGCCAAATCTACCACGGAAACAGTCGTGCTCCACTCTCACCCCCATCAGAACACTCCTCGAAAGCCATCAGCGCAAAGACAAAAAAGTGACACACCGCTCTCCGGAGAGCTCGAACCTCCAACCTTTTGGTTAACAGCCGAACGCGCTAGCCAATTGCGTCACGGAGATTGTCGTGTTCCACTCTCACCACCCTGAGAACGTTTCTCCATAGCTATCAGCGCAAAGAAAAAAAGAGACACACCGCTCTCGGGAGGGCTTAAACCTCAAACCTTTTTGTTAACAGCCGATCGCGCCAGCCAATTGCGCAAGGAGACAGTCGTGCTCCACTCTCACCACCGTCAGATCATTCCTCCAAAGCTATCAGCGCAAGGAAAAAAAAGAGACATACCGCTCTCTGGAGGGCTCGAACCTCCAACCTTTCGGTTAACAGCCGAACGCGCTAGCCAATTGCGTCACGGAGATAGTCGTGTTCCACTCTCACCACCCTGAGAAGGTTTCTCCAAAGCTATCAGCGCAAAGAAAAAAAGAGACACACCGCTCTCGGGAGGGCTCGAACCTCAAACCTTTTTGTTAACAGCCGATCACGCTAGCCAATTGCGTCACGGAGATAGTCGTGTTCCACTCTAACCACCCTCAAAACATTTCTCCAAAGCTATCAGTGCAAAAAAAAACGAGACACGCCACTCTCGGGAGGGCTCGAACCTCCAACGTTTTGTTTAACAGCCGAAGTTGCTAGCCAATTGCACCACGAAGATATTCGTGCTCCGCTCTCACCACCGTGCGAACATTTCTACAAAGCTATCAGCGCAAAGAAAAAAAGCGACACAATGCTCCCGGGAGGGCTCGAACCTCCAAGCTTTTAGTTAACAGTTGACCGCGCTAGCCAATTCTGCCACGGAAACAGTCGTGCTCCACTCTCACCGCCGTCAGAAAATTCCTCCAAAGCTATCAGCGCAAAGAAAAAAAGAGACACACCGCTCTCCGGAGGGCTCAAACCTCCAACCTTTTCGTTAACAGCCGAACGCGCTAGCCAATTGCGGCACGGAGAGAGTCGTGTTCCACTCTCAGCACCGCAAGAACGTTTCTCCAAAGCTATCAGCGCAAAGAAGAAAAAAAAGAGACACACTGCTTTCGGGAGGGCTTGAACCTCCAAACTTTTCGTTAACGGCCAATCGTGCTAGCCAAGTGCGCCCCGTAGACAGTCGTGCTCTACTCTCACCACCGTCAGAACATTTCTTCATAGCTGTCAGCGCAAAAAAAAGAGACACACCGCTCTTGGGCGGGCTTGAACCTCCAACCTTTTGGTTAACAGCTTAACGCGCTAGCCAATTGCGCCAAGGAGATAAACGTGCTCTACTCTCACCACCGTCAGAACATTTCTCCAAAGCTATCAGCGCAAAGAAAAAAAGCGACACACTGCTCCCGGGAGGGCTCGAACCTCCAACCTTTCAGTTAACAGTTGATCGCGCTAGCCAAATCTGCCACGGAAACAGTCGTGCTCCACTCTCACCCCCATCAGAACACTCCTAGAAAGCTACCAGCGCAAAGACAAAAAAGTGACACACCGCTCTCCGGTGGGCTCGAACCTCCAACCTTGTGGTTAACAGCCGAACGCGCTAGCCAATTGCGTCACGGATATAGTCGTGTTCCACTCTCACCACCGTCAGAACATTTCTCCAAAGCTATCAGCGCAAAGAAGAAAAAAAAGAGACACACTGCTTTCGGGAGGGCTTGAACCTCCAAACTTTTCGTTAACGGCCAATCGTGCTAGCCAAGTGCGCCCCGTAGACAGTCGTGCTCTACTCTCACCACCTTCAGAACATTTCTTCATAGCTGTCAGCGCAAAAAAAAGAGACACACCGCTCTCGGGAGGGCTCGAACCTCCAACGTTTTGGTTGACAGCCGAACGCGCTAGCCAATTGCGCCATGGAGATATTCTTGCCCGTCTCTCACCACCGTCAGAACATTTTTACAAAGCTATCAGCGCAAAGAAAAAAAAAGAGACACACCGCTCTCGGGAGGACTCGAACCTCCAACCTTTTTGTTAACAGCTGAACGCGCTAGTTATTTGCGCCCCGGGGATAGTCGTGCTCCAATCGCACCACTGTCAAAACATTTCTCCAAAACTATCAGCCCAAAAAAAGCGAAACACCGCTCATGGGAGAGCTTGAACCTCCAACCTTTCCATTAACAGCCGATCGTGCTAGCCAATTGCACCACGTAGACAGTCGTGCTCTGCTCTCCTCACCGTCAGAACATTTCTCCACAGCTGTCAGCGCAAAGAAAAAAGAGACACACCAATCTCGGGAGGGCTCGAACCTCCAACCTTTTGGTTAACAGTTGAACGCGCTAGCCAATTGCGCCAAGGAGATAGTCGTGCTCTACTCTCACCACCGTCAGAACATTTCTCCAAAGCTATCAGCGCAAAGAAAAAAAGCGACACACTGCTCCCGGGAGGGCTCGAACCTCCAACCTTTCAGTTAACAGTTGATCGCGCTAGCCAATTCTGCCACAGAAACAGTCGTGCTCCACTCTCACCACCGTCAGAACATTTCTCCAAAGCTATCAGCGCAAAGAAAAAAAGAGACACACCGCTCTCCGGAGGGCTCGAACCTCGAAACTTTTGGTTAACAGCCGAACGCTCTAGCCAATTGCGTCACGGAGATAGTCGTGTTCTACTTTCACCACCGTCAGAACATTTATCCGTAGCTGTCAGCGCAAAGAAAAAAGAGACACAATGCTCCCAGGAGGGCTCGAACCCCCAACCTTTCAGTTAACAGTTGATCGCGCTAGCCAAATCTGCCATGGAAACAGTCGTGCTCCACTCTCACCCCCATCAGAACACTCCTCGAAAGCTATCAGCGCAAAGACAAAAAAGTGACACACCGCGCTCGGGAGGACTCGAACCTCCAACCTTTTTGTTAACAGCTGAACGCGCTAGTCATTTGCGCCCCGGAGATAGTCGTGCTCCAATCTCACCACCGTCAGAACATTTCTCCAAAGCTATCAGCGCAAAAAAAGCGACAAACCGCTCATGGGAGGGCTTGAACCTCCAACCTTTCCGTTAAGAGTCGAACGCGCTAGCCGATTGCGTCACGGAGACAGTCGTGCTCCACTCTCGCCATGGTCAGAACATTTCTCCAAAGGAAGCAGTGCAAAGAAAAAAAGCGACACACCGCTCATGGCAGGGCTCGAACCTCCAACCTTTTGGTTAACAGCCGACCGTGCTAGCCTATTGCGGCACGTAGACAGTCGTGCTCTACTCTCACCACCGTCAGAACATTTCTCCACAGCTGTCAGCGCAAAGAAAAAAGAGACACACCACTCTCGGGAGGGCTCGAACCTCCAACCTTTTGGTTAACAGCTCAACGCGCTAGCCAATTGCGCCAAGGAGTTAGTCGTGCTCTACTTTCACCACCGTCAGAACATTTCTCCAAAGCTATCAGCGCAAAGAAAAAAAGCGACACACTGCTCCCGGGAGGGCTCGAACCTCCAACCTTTCAGTTAACAGTTGATCGCGCTAGCCAAATCTGCCATGGAAACAGCCGTGCTCCACTCTCACCCCCATCAGAACACTCCTCGAAAGCTATCAGCGCAAAGACAAAAAAGTGACACACCGCGCTCGGGAGGACTCGAACCTCCAACCTTTTTGTTAACAGCTGAACGCGCTAGTCATTCGCGCCCCGGAGATAGTCGTGCTGCAATCTCACCACCGTCAGAACATTTCTCCAAATATATCAGCGCAAAAAAAGCGACAAACCGCTCATGGGAGGGCTTGAACCTCCAACCTTTCCGTTAAGAGCCGAACGCGCTAGCCGATTGCGTCACGGAGACAGTCGTGCTCCACTCTCGCCATGGTCAGAACATTTCTCCAAAGGAAGCAGTGCAAAGAAAAAAAAGCGACACACCGCTCATGGCAGGGCTCGAAACTCCAACCTTTTGGTTAACAGCCAATCGTGCTAGCCAAATGCGCCCCGTAGACAGTCGTGCTCTACTCTCACCACCGTCAGAACATTTCTTCATAGCTGTCAGCGCAAAGAAAAAAGAGACACACCGCTCTTGGGCGGGCTTGAACCTCCAACCTTTTGGTTAACAGCTTAACGCGCTAGCCAATTGCGCCAAGGAGATAAACGTGCTCTACTCTCACCACCGTCAGAACATTTCTCCAAAGCTATCAGCGCAAAGAAAAAAAGCGACACACTGCTCCCGGGAGGGCTCGAACCTCCAACCTTTCAGTTAACAGTTGATCGCGCTAGCCAAATCTGCCACGGAAACAGTCGTGCTCCACTCTCACCCCCATCAGAACACTCCTAGAAAGCTACCAGCGCAAAGACAAAAAAGTGACACACCACTCTCCGGTGGGGTCGAACCTCCAACCTTGTGGTTAACAGCCGAACGCGCTAGCCAATTGCGTCACGGATATAGTCGTGTTCCACTCTCACCACCGTCAGAACATTTCTACAAAGCTATCAGCGCAAAGAAAAAAAGAGACACACCGCTCTCGGGAGGGCTCGAACCTCCAACGTTTTGGTTGACAGCCGAACGCGCTAGCCAATTGCGCCATGGAGATATTCTTGCCCGTCTCTCACCACCGTCAGAACATTTTTACAAAGCTATCAGCGCAAAGAAAAAAAAGAGACACACCGCTCTCGGGAGGACTCGAACCTCCAACCTTTTTGTTAACAGCTGAACGCGCTAGTTATTTGCGCCCCGGGGATAGTCGTGCTCCAATCGCACCACTGTCAAAACATTTCTCCAAAACTATCAGCCCAAAAAAAGCGAAACACCGCTCATGGGAGAGCTTGAACCTCCAACCTTTCCATTAACAGCCGAACGCGCTAGCCAATTGCGTCACGGAGACAGTCGTGCTCCACTCTCACCATGGTCAGAACATTTCTCCAAATGTAGCAGCGCAAAAAAAGCGACACACCACTCATGGCAGGGCTCGAACCTCCAACCATTTGGTTAACAGCCGATCGTGCTAGCCAATTGCACCACGTAGACAGTCGTGCTCTGCTCTCCTCACCGTCAGAACATTTCTCCACAGCTGTCAGCGCAAAGAAAAAAGAGACACACCAATCTCGGGAGGGCTCGAACCTCCAACCTTTTGGTTAACAGTTGAACGCGCTAGCCAATTGCGCCAAGGAGATAGTCGTGCTCTACTCTCACCACCGTCAGAACATTTCTCCAAAGCTATCAGCGCAAAGAAAAAAAGCGACACACTGCTCCCGGGAGGGCTCGAACCTCCAACCTTTCAGTTAACAGTTGATCGCGCTAGCCAATTCTGCCACAGAAACAGTCGTGCTCCACTCTCACCACCGTCAGAACATTTCTCCAAAGCTATCAGCGCAAAGAAAAAAAGAGACACACCGCTCTCCGGAGGGCTCGAACCTCGAAACTTTTGGTTAACAGCCGAACGCTCTAGCCAATTGCGTCACGGAGATAGTCGTGTTCTACTTTCACCACCGTCAGAACATTTATCCGTAGCTGTCAGCGCAAAGAAAAAAGAGACACAATGCTCCCAGGAGGGCTCGAACCCCCAACCTTTCAGTTAACAGTTGATCGCGCTAGCCAAATCTGCCATGGAAACAGTCGTGCTCCACTCTCACCCCCATCAGAACACTCCTCGAAAGCTATCAGCGCAAAGACAAAAAAGTGACACACCGCGCTCGGGAGGACTCGAACCTCCAACCTTTTTGTTAACAGCTGAACGCGCTAGTCATTTGCGCCCCGGAGGTAGTCGTGCTCCAATCTCACCACCGTCAGAACATTTCTCCAAAGCTATCAGCGCAAAAAAAGCGACAAACCGCTCATGGGAGGGCTTGAACCTCCAACCTTTCCGTTAAGAGTCGAACGCGCTAGCCGATTGCGTCACGGAGACAGTCGTGCTCCACTCTCGCCATGGTCAGAACATTTCTCCAAAGGAAGCAGTGCAAAGAAAAAAAAGCGACACACCGCTCATGGCAGGGCTCGAACCTCCAACCTTTTGGTTAACAGCCGACCGTGCTAGCCTATTGCGGCACGTAGACAGTCGTGCTCTACTCTCACCACCGCCAGAACATTTCTCCACAGCTGTCAGCGCAAAGAAAAAAGAGACACACCACTCTCGGGAGGGCTCGAACCTCCAACCTTTTGGTTAACAGCTCAACGCGCTAGCCAATTGCGCCAAGGAGATAGTCGTGCTCTACTTTCACCACCGTCAGAACATTTCTCCAAAGCTATCAGCGCAAAGAAAAAAAGCGACACACTGCTCCCGGGAGGGCTCGAACCTCCAACCTTTCAGTTAACAGTTGATCGCGCTAGCCAAATCTGCCATGGAAACAGCCGTGCTCCACTCTCACCCCCATCAGAACACTCCTCGAAAGCTATCAGCGCAAAGACAAAAAAGTGACACACCGCGCTCGGGAGGACTCGAACCTCCAACCTTTTTGTTAACAGCTGAACGCGCTAGTCATTCGCGCCCCGGAGATAGTCGTGCTCCAATCTCACCACCGTCAGAACATTTCTCCAAATCTATCAGCGCAAAAAAAGCGACAAACCGCTCATGGGAGGGC